>NW_028119925.1:0-137490 GCF_965119305.1 Pelophylax lessonae | reverse complement strand
ATATGCAAGTGGGAATTCGTACCATCCTACACCGAAGCGAGGGGTCACACCAGTGTTGCATATATGTATGCACTGGCACCGGCACTTACTGTAGTCACATGAAAAGACTTTGTTCATTGCACAATTTGCACTATTTCGTATCATCACCATTGCACTATGGACTTCATGAACTTTATGTGTGATTAATTTGTGGGATACCACTGTTTTTCTCTGCACCTTATTTTTATTTAATTTTTTCTTGTTGGAATTTTTTAGTGCATATTTGGCTGGTTTTATTCACTTTTTCACTTTTACAATTGTATCATCTATTTATTGAGCAATCAACAATAGCACATTGCACTTTATATTATTTGGAAGGAATTGATATATGTATGGTGATACTTTACCGTTGCTTCATTTATTGCACTTTAAAACCAATTTTTTATGGTTGGTACACATGCTTTGTTTTAAGACATATATATTTTAGTAGTCCGATCCTGGCGTTACAAAAAAAAAAATTCATTTGTAAATAACTTTTCAATGTTTTGTACCATTGCTGACAGCTGAAGTATAAACATAATAGCTGCTGGTAGGTATCGGTAATTGGTTTCGGCAACTACTAAAAAAAAAGTATTCGTACTCGTACTCGCTGTAACAAAAATGGCATTGGTGCTTGTATTATTTCCATACTGGTGTGAATCCACTATAGTCATTGTTATATGCTGGTTGCAGTAGTTCCTCTGCTCCCAATTACTTTGATGAGATTACTTGTTAAAGTCCCAGAAAGGGAACCCCCTCACCCGTGTCCTGGGGGGGAGGCACTGCCAACTTTATTATCAATCCCACTCTTCCACTTAGCGAAAATTCTGATTACCTTATTTTTCCTACAGGTTTAGGGCAATATTCTGTTTGGGGAGGGGGCCATTTGTTATAAACACCCCCCCCCCCAAAAGAGGGTAACATGTTCTTACCTGATAGCTCCGGTTTAGCATCCGCTTCACATGAACCCCTGCGTGACCAACACTGTGTTCTTGTGACTACACCAGATTTAGAGGATGATACACTGAGCACACCTTGTGCTATTTGTGGCCGACAGATGGGAGACACAACATTCATGGCATATGTTTAAATAACTAATAATAAAGACTGATAAATTCTAGCATCACTCAAAACTAATATTTTTGGACTGGGTGAGTTGTAATCTCCAGAGCAATTCTCTAGCCAATCACATGTAACTTTTAACCTGAACCTAATTTCTAAAGAAAACTTATCAGCTGTTAATGACACGTCTCTACTTTTCTTCTTTTTTTTCATGACAGCACAACCCTGTTAACTCATAGTTACATAGTTAGTCAGGTTGAAAAAAGACACAAGTCCATCTGGCTCAACCAACAAAAAACAGTAATAAAACCCAACCATACAATCCCATATATACAATCCTTTACCTGCAGTTGATCCAGAGGAAGGCGAAAAAAAAAACAGCAAAGCATGATTCAATTTGCTACTGCAGGGGAAAAAATTTCCTTCCAGACCCCCGAGAGGCAATCTGATATTCCCTGGATCAACTTTACCTTTAAATATGAATAGAAATTTATATTATGTGCACCTAGGAAAGAATCCAGGCATTTTTAAAGCAATCTAATGAGCTGGCCAGAACCACCTCTGGAGGGAGTCTATTCCACATTTTCACAGTTCTTACGGTGAAGAAACCTTTCCGTATATCTGTTTTCCTCTAGACTTAACGAGTGCCCTCTTGTCCTCTGTGTTGACCTTAAAGTGAATAACTCAACACCAAGTTCACTGTATGGACCCGTATGTATTTGTACATATTGATCATATCGCCTCTTAATCTCCTCTTCTCAAGAGAGAATAAATTCAGTTCCTCTAATCTTTCCTCATAGCTGAGCTCCTCCATGCCTCTTATCAGTTTGGTTGCCCTTCTCTGCACTTTCTCCAGTTCCCTGATATCCTTTTTTGAGAACTGGTGCCCAAAAGTGAACTGCATATTCCAGATGAGGTCTTAATAATGATTGGTACAGGGGTAAAATGATCTCTCTCTCTCTCTGGAGTCCATGCCTCTGCTAATACAGGAAATAATTTTGCTTGCTTTGGAAACCGCAGCTATTATATTCCCCTGCAACAGTTATTCCACTGCAAAGCTTGGAGTCATCTGCAAAGACTGAAATGGTATTTATAATCCCAGACCCTATATCATTTATAAAGGTATTAAAAAGTAAGGGTCCCAACACTGAACCTTGGGGTACACCACTGATAACCTTAGACCCTTAAACCTTCCTCTTATCCTTAACCCTTCCCTAATCCTCAACCTTACCACAGCTCCCTCTTCCCAACCCTTAACCTGACCTGCAATATTTAATCCTCATCCCAATCCCCCACTTAATGTAGTTAAAAACATACCGTGTTATAGACACTTTCTATTATAGTTATAACTATGCAGGCACCATCATTGCTTTTATTTAGTTTCACAAGTGATCTTTCTTTCCCATTTTATAATGTTAAAAAATATGTCATGTGACCATGGATCTCTTCTTCGTGTTAGTGGAGGGTGGGGTTACAGGACACTGTGCAGACACACCGTGTGCCTGTATTCCGTAGTCTTTTCAGCCTGATGCAAGATTGAGGTTGTGCATGAGAAAAAGATGTGTTCACAAAGCAGCCTGTGATTGGGAGGGGTGTGTGCCAGAGTCGGGCTGTGATTGGGAGAGGGTATGGGCCAGAGGCAGCCTGTGATTGGGAGGGGGTGTGCCAGAGGCAGGCTGTGATTGGGAGAGGGTGTGTGCCAGAGGTCGGTTGTGATTGCGAGGGTTTGTGTGACAGAGGCATGCTGTGATTTGGAGGGGTGTGTGACAGAGGCAGGCTGTGATTGGGAGGGGGTGTGTGACAGAGGCAGGCTGTGATTGGGAGGGGTGTGTGCCAGAGGCAGGCTGTAATTGGGAGGGGGTGTGTGCCAGAGGCAGGCTGTGATTGGGAGGGGCGTGTGCCAGATGTAGGCTGTGATTGGGAGGGTGTGTGACAGATGCAGGCTGTGATTGGGAGGGATGTGTGTCAGAGGCAGGCTATAATTGGAACGGGGTGTGTGTTTGAGGCAGGCTGTGATTGGGAGGGGGAGTGTGCCAGATGCAAGCCGTGATTGAGAGGGGTGTGTGACAGATGCAGGCTGTAATTGGGAGGGGGGTGTGCCAGAATCAGGCTGTGACTGGGATGGGTGTGTGCCAGAGGCATGCTGTGATTGGGAGAGGGTGTGTGCCAGAGGCAGGTTGTGATTGGAGGGGTGTGTGCCAGAGGCGGGCTGTGATTTGGAGAGGTGTGTGTCAGAGGCAGGCTGTGATTGGGAGGGGTGTGTGCCAGAGGCAGGCTGTGATTGGGAGGGGGTGTGTGCCAGTGGCAGGCTGTGACTGGGATGGGTGTGTGCCAGAGGCAGGCTGTGATTGGGAGAGGGTGTGTGCCAGAGGCAGGCTGCAATTGGAAGGGGTTGTGTGCCAGAGGCAAGCTGTGATTGGGAAGGGTGTGCTCTAGAGGCAGGCTGTTATTGGGAGGAGGTATGTGGCAGAGGCAGGTTGTAAATGGGAGGGGTGTGTGCCACAGGAAGGCTGTGAATGGAAAGGGTGTGTGCCAGAGGCAGGCTGTAATTTGGAGGGGTGTGTGCCAGAGGCAGGCTGTGATTGGGAAGGGTGTGTGCCAGAGGCAGCCTGTGATTGGCAGAGGGGGTGTGCCAGAGGCAGGCTGTTACTGGGATGGGTGTGTGCCAGAGGAAGGCTGTGATTGGGAGGGGTGTGTGTCAGAGGCAGGCTGTGATTGGGAGGGGTGTGTGTCAGAGGCAGGCTGTGATTGGGAGAAGTGTGTGCAAGAGGCAGGCTGTGGTTGGAAGGAGTGTGTGTCAGAAGCAGGCTGTGATTGAGAAGTGTATGTGCCAGAGGCAGGCTGTGGTTGGGAGTAGTTTGTACCAGAGGCAGCCTGTGAGTGGTCAGGGTGCGTGGTGGCTAAGCAACCTACCCAATACAGGCATGCTGTGTGTATGCACAGTGCCCTGTACCTCTGAATGGCCAACCAAAGGGTGAAAACTAACCACACAAGGACAGTTGGGCTTCTGGGCTCGGTGTGGTCAGTTTAAAACCAAGAGGAAAGGTGACTGGCAGCATCAACCAGGTACCTCAGATAAAATACCATGTCCTGTAGTATGTCTGCAGTCTCTAACCATCTCCTGTAGCATGTCTGCAGTCTCCTACCATCTCCTGTTTTATGTATCGCCTGTAGTCTTTGATCATCTTTAGAACCCTTACATCATTGTAATAGAACAATATAGGTAATTAATATTATTTACAAATTTGACTATTTTGATGCTCTGGCTAAGATTTTAAGTTTAGGCCAAAAAAGTCTATAAAAATGGAATCACCCTTTAAAGGGTTAATGCATCCATAAGTGGTTTCTTAGTTGCAGGTGATGTTTGGTGGACTGACTGTAATTACAGTATGTTGGGGTATAAAGATCTCCCTGAGACTCTGGTTTGTCTTTGAGTCTCACTTCTCTTTATGCAAAAAAGTTCTTGAAGTTTTCCTACTCTTCCTGCCTCACCCTCTAGAAGAGAAGGAGTCCCTTCTAAGGTGTAATGTATATATGTATAGACATTTAAGCTATATGAACTGCTGGTGCCAAGTCTGTTGGGCTCTCCCTGAGTGCCACCTTGAAAGAAGGACTATGTGCCATCACTGTTCATAGTAGATGAAGATCCAATGGACTCACACACAAGTTCTGGGTAGCAATGACCAATGACCAGTCTTTCACCTACCGTTAAATGTAATGGCATCTCAGGGTCAGTCTATACAAAGTTTCCATCTATGGCAGCCTTTCTCAATCCCAATCTTTTTTACCAAAAGGAACCCCTAAAATAGTATTCAGGTCTTCAGAAACACCTACCTAGACCAATTTATTGGTGATCCGTGGGAAGAATGCCCCTTACATTGGCGGTCAGTGGAAAGAATGCTTCTTACATTGGTGATCAGTGGGAAGAATGCTCCTTACTTTGGTGGTCAGTTGGAAGAATGCTTCTTACATTGGTGGTCAGTGGGAAGAATGCTCCTTACATTGGTGATCAGTGGGAAGAATGCTTCTTACATTGGTGGTCAGTGGGAAGAATGCTGCTTACATTGGTGGTCAATGGGAAAATACTCCTTATATTGGTGGTCAGTTGGAAGAATGCCCATTACATTGGTGGTCAGTGGGAAGAATGCCCCTTACATTGGTGGTCAATGGGAAAATGCTCCTTACATTGGCGGTCAGTGGAAAGAATGGTCCTTATGTTGGTGATCAGTGGGAAGAATGCTCCTTACATTGGTGGTCAGTGGGAAGAATGCTCCTTACATTGGTGATCAGTGGGAAGAATGTCCCTTACATTGGTGGTCAATGGGAAAAATGCTCCTTACATTGGTGGTCAGTGGGAAGAATGCCCCTTACATTGGTGGTCAGTGAGAAGAATGCCCCTTACATTGGTGGTCAGTGAGAAGAATGCCCCTTAAATTGACGATCAGTGGGAAGAATGCTCCTTACATTGGTGGTCAATGGAAAAAATGCTCCTTACATTGGTGATCAGTGGGAAGAATGCTCCTTACATTGGGGGTCAGTGAGAAGAACGCTCCTTACATCGGGGGTCAGTGAGAAGAATGCTCCTTACATTGGGGGTCAGTGAGAAGAATGCTCCTTACATTGGTGGGGAAAATATACGGTATTTAATATAATAATTAAAGATCAATACAAGCTGCACATTACCTAGAATTGTAAGGAATGAGTTAATGTGACATCATTGAATTTATTTATCATTTGATGTCATTTACTTCGGAATTTTTGTCCATACAACATATGGCAGTCAGGTGTAATAAACACACACAGTTATGTATATATACAGTATATAGCTAGGAAGGGAGAAAAGTGCATCCAGTGAGTGAGTGAGGACAGGTGAGTGATGGAGACATACAGGGACAAGACTGTTATATTATATAGGAGGATATACAGGGACAGGGCTATTATATTATATAGGAGGACATACAGGGACAGGGCTATTATATTTTCTAGGAGGACATACAAGGACAGGGCTATTATATTATACAGGAGGACATACAGGGACAGGGCTATTGTAATACAGTATATACAGTAGAAGGACATACAAGGGCAGGGCTATAATAATATCTAAGAGAACATACAAGGATTGGGCTATTATAAAATATAGGAGGACATACAAGAACAGGACTATTATAATATCTAGGAGGACATACATGGGACAGGGCTAATATAATATATAGGAGGACATACAAGAACTGAGCTATTATAATATCTAGAAGGATATACATGGGACAGGGTTATTATAATATATAGGAGGACATACAAGGACGGGGCTGTTATAATATATAGAAGGACATTCGGGGACAGGGCTATTATTATATAGAGAATGACTTACAAGGACAGGGCTATTATAATATATACTGTAGAAGGACATTCAGGAACAGGGCTATTATAATATATAGGAGGACATACAAGGACGGGGCTGTTATAATATATAGAAGGACATTCAGGGACAGGGCTATTATTATATAGAGAATGACTTACAAGGACAGGGCTATTATAATATATACTGTAGAAGGACATTCAGGGACAGGGCTATTATAATATATAGAAGGACATTCAGGGACAGGGCTATTATAATATATAGAAGGACATACAGGGACAGGGCTATTATTATAAATAGAAGGACATACAAGGACAGGGCTATTATAATATCTAGGAGAATATACAGTATATGGAACAGGGCTATTATAATATAGGAGGACATACAAGGACAGGGCTATTATAATATATAGGAGGATGTAAATGGGACAGATTTAATATAATTCATAGGAAGACATATAAGAACAGGGCTATTATCATATATAGGAGGATATACATGGGACAGGGCTATTATAATATTTAAGAGGATATACAGGAACATGGCTATTATATTATAGGAGGACATACAACAATGGGGCTATTATAACATATAGGAGGACATACAACAATGGGGCTATTATATCATAGGAGGACATACAAGGACATGACTATTATAATATCTAGGAGGATATACAGTACAGGGGACAGGGCTATTATAATATATGAGAGGACATACAAGGATTGGGCTATTATAATAAATAGGAGGATTTACAGGGATAGAGCTATTATAATATCTAGGAGGATATACATGAGACAGGGCTATTATATAAGAGGACATATGTAGCACTAGTCCCTTGAGAGCTGCTGGTTACGGATTCCCCTGAGTTACCCATAGCAACAACACCACAGTTTAGCATTTTCAAAGTGCTTGGCTTATTCAAGAAACAGTCCAGGGGTTTGGTTTTTTTGAGAACTTGGATAGGATAGGGATGAGTGGGATACTCCAACTTGAATAACTATGCACAATTTGCTGGGACTGCTGAATAACTGAATGCGGCAAGGCCACTGCTTTACCTTGACTATTCAGTGAAGAAGTATTTAGATGAACTGTACTGTAGTGCAGAACACTCTTCAGGGTCCTTCCTGGTACCCCCTTTGTCCCTATTCTTCAGGGTTCTCTACACGGTACCCCCTTTACTGTAACTCTCTGTGTGAGCTGGTTGCCTGATCCCCTGACTTCGCTGGAGTGGTCCCCCTTCCTGGGCAGACCCTTAGGCAAATCTCCCGGTACTCAAGGACAATGTTTTTCCCGATAGACTCTTCTAGCAACTACACTGTCAGCTTCACTGGATCCTCTGCAGCTCAGCTCCACACCTGGTTCACTAGGCCGTCCGCCTAAGACCACCTTCCTCATATTCAACAGGAGGAGAGGCAGCACTCTGCCTCCTCCTGGGACTCTGCTTCCCGCTAAAGACGCCCTGTCACATGTCCCCTCTGCCTTTATGGGCAATCCCAGGATGCATTGCATGAATGCCCTCCCACTGGGACTCTCACAAAAGCTAATGTGTCACTGGCTGGGTTTCCTCCACTGTCCAACAAGCTCCCCCATTGGATGCAGTGGGGACACTCCCTCAGACCCAGTGAATCACACCTGGAGATATGTAACAGGCAACCTAATAGATCAGGCTCCCCCTGATAAGCAGAATGAGCAATAGATGCTTTTGCCCAGCACCTACCTACCTAGGAGGGTGCTACACATATATAAGACAAGGTGCATTGGTGTGAATAGCGTGATATTATGATTTACAGAGGACATCTCAGACCATATACACTCCTGGTGCCCAAACTGTGGCCCATGGGACATCTGTAGACAGTAGTATGTGTTTTCTTTCCCTATGTTCTTACATAGCCAGTGATAGAAAATATTCTTTAGACTGACTTCTGCTGATGAAATAATTTGGTTTATTTCACACTTTCTTCTGTGCTCTCCATTATGTTTTTTCCTCTGATCTTTTATAATGAATCTTCCCGACAGAAATATCAAGTGTGACACAGGTCATTATTATAATAATAAATATAAAGGGAGGGGGGGGGGGGGTAACATGGTTAATACCAGGTACAGGGCAATCAGCATATTAGGTAAAAAATGTAATAAATGATATAATATATAATCCGTAAATTAGACATTGGTAAAAAATGTAATAAATGATATAATATATAATATATATCTGTAAATTAGACATTGATATAATACAGCCGATTACCAAGTGTTACTAACAGGAAGAAACGGGAAGGGGGGGGGGGAAGCGGGACTTTGTATGCGGTGTGTGAGAGCGGTTGGCAGATAAGACAGTGGAATCACTGGTACAAAACGACAATTTAATAATAAATAACATCATGATATATGACAACACCCCCGTTGTGCATCGGCGTCACGCATACCGCGCCGTACGTGTGACGTCAATTGTGACGCCATCACGTCGACACGTGTATACCAACTCGTGCTCAAACTCAAGGGGGATTTTGTGGTGCCATCATCCTGGACGAGTCCTCTTGCCCGAGATGCAGCAGCCTCTTTCCTCCACTCAGCATGGACGTGACGCTGGGGGCCTCACCGTGACCGGCTTTGGGTACACATACAGGACATTCCTCACTCTCACTCATCCCCTTTCCCATTCCATATTTCCTATCCTAGGGTGACAACACTCACTTGCATACTGTATCTACAGAGGAGCAGCACTGTCACCCTAACACAGGAAATGCACTGTCAGGCAGAAGACAAATCCACTAGGAACACCTAGAAACCTCTGAAGGAACCCAGGGGGTCAATGGAACCATGTTTGGGAAAGGCTGGACTAAAAGGTCCATGTGAGGACTGGCTTTGTATATACGTTGTGGACAACATCGGGATCTCCCTGAGACAATCCATGGCTCTTCCTGTTGGGCCTGAAGTCTCTCTTCTATTTTTGCAACACATTTCTGCAGAAGATGTCTATTTTAAGAGGGTGATCATTGCTTTTGATAGTTATTGTGGAATCTTCAAGACCCTGTATCCTTGTGATAGAACAGTACAGGTAATAAATATTGTTTACAGAGTTCATTATTTTGCTGCCCTGGAAAAGATTAGATTAAGCAAAAAAAAAAAAAAAAGATTTTTAATACAGAAATGTTGGCTTAGTAAAAAGTATGTCCATGTACAGTATAGTATGCACTCAATACTTGGTCAGGGCTCCTTTTGCAGTTATGACTGCATTAATGTGGCGTGGCATGGAGGCGATCAGCTTGTGGCACTCCTGAGGTGTTATGGAACAACAAAGAAAATGGCCTCTGCCCCCACATATAACTGGCCTTCATAGCAAAGAACACATGGAAGGGCAACGCACATGAGACAAACAAAAATAATATTCCCAGTTCAATTTGCTAACCAGTTTGCTTACCAACCAAATTGGCCTGTCTAACAGTTTGCGTCAAAACAGGGGTTTAGTTAGCACACATTTGCAAATGCATGTGTAAGCTACAGGGCCACTCCACGGCACCCTGTGTATCCTGCAGTCCTATTCTAGTTCACAGTGGAAGCACATGCAAGCTAATGGATAGATAGGGGGCAGGTGAGCCTGGAGGTGGCCCATCCCTCCTGAAAGGTACTTGGGGGCATAATGGAAGCCCAGCCAATGGTATTACAACAAAGTCATCCAGTATGTCCACTCACCAGTATACATTAACAAACATGGAAGACTCTCATAAATTCACTAGAGTTAGGACTGCAGGTAATACAGGGTGCCGTGGAGTGGCCCTGCAGCTTACACATGTGTTTGCAAATGTGTGCCAACTAAACCCCTGTTTTGACGCAAACTGTTAGACAGGTTAATTTGGTTGGTAAGCAAACTGGTTAGCAAATTGAACTGGGAATTGTTATTTTTGTTTGTCTCATGAGGTGTTATGGAAGCCCAGATTGCTTTAATAGTGGCCTTCAGCTCCCCTGCATTGTTGGGTCTGGTGTCTCTCATCTTCTTCTTGACAATACCCCACAGATTCTCTATGGGGTATAGGTCAGGCGAGTTTGCTGGCCAATCAAGCACAGTGATACCATGATCATGTGACCAGGTATTGGTAGTTTTGGCATTCATCATCACTGACTGTGGAAAATTTAGCATTTCATTTAGAAATCAAGGTCCCAAAGTCTGGAGGAAAGGTGGAGGCACGGAATCCCATTTGTATGAGGTCTAGTGTGAAGTTTCCACAGTCACTGATGATTTGGGGAGCCATGTCATCTGCTGGTGTTGGTCCACTGTGTTTTATCAAGCCCAAAGTCAGCGCAGACCTCTAGCAGGAAATTCTACAGCACTTCATGCTTCCCTCTGCTGACCAGCTTTATGGAGATGTTGAATTCATTTTCCAGCAGGACATGGCACCTGCCCACATTGCCAAAAGTACCAATATCGGGTTTAATGGTCATGGTAATCCTGTTTTCCTAATCTTCCCCTACATATAGATATTTGAGCTATATGAACTGCTGGTGTCCTGTCTGTTGTGTCATGAAGTTGGAATCATTGGAAGAGAAGGAACCATGTATATGGTGTAATACATACAGTATAAATACATTAGGGCTGCAACTAACGATTATTTGTCTGTCGACTAATCTATCAATTATTTTTACGATTAGTCGACTAATATAACGATTATTTTTATTTTATTTTTTTTGCTTAATTGAGTGTTTTTTGATTAGCTAATTAATCCTGTAATTAATACAGACCCCCTCAGTAAGCCCCCTCCCAGTACAGACCCCTCAGTAAGCCCTCCCACCTAGTAAAGACCACTTAGTAAGCCCACCCTCCCAGTACAGACCCCTCAGTAAGCCCCCCTACCTAGTACAGACCACTTAGTAAGCCCCCCTCCCAGTACAGACCCCTCAGTAAGCCCTCCCACCTAGTACAGACCACTTAGTAAGCCCACCCTCCCAGTACAGACCCCTCAGTAAGCCCCCCCACCTAGTACAGACCACTTAGTAAGCCCCCCCTCCCAGTACAGACCCCTCAGTAAGCCCTCCCACCTAGTACAGACCACTTAGTAAGCCCCCCTCCCAGTACAGACCCCTCAGTAAGCCCTCCCACCTAGTACAGACCATTACAAGCCACCACAGTACAGTACAAGCCGGTGTAGCGCCGCACATGTGACATCTCTAAGTACCTGGGTGATCGGGGAGGATGGCGAATGTGTTGCGGCAGGAGCTGTGGCGGAGTACGGGGGTGCTGGAGACGGTCTTGTCTCCGACATCGGTGTGGATGGAGCCCACAGGGGGCGTGTGACATCACGCGTTGACGCATCGACGCCTTTCACGCACGTCGACAATTTTTTGTAGTCGACGCGTCGTGGCAGCCCTAAAATACATAAATAAATAAATGAGCTATATCAACTGCTGGTGCCATGATTGTTGGGCTCTCCTTGAGTTCCACCCTTAAGGAAGGACTCTATTCATTGCTGTTCATGGTAGAAGAAGCCTCAGTGGACTCACACATCACTGAGAGCATGAACAAAGTTTATGTGAGGTGGGCAGTGCTGACCATCCTTTTACCCCACATTATACATGATGATATCTCAGGGTCAGGCTATATAAAATGTTTCCATGTATGATGTATGGCAGTGTTTTCCCCCACTGGAACCCCTAAAATAGTTTTCAGGCTATGACGAACCCCTGCCTCAACCAATTCATTAGCGGTAAAGTGGGAAGAATGCTCTTTAGATCGGTGGTCCGTGGGAAGAATGTTCTTTACATTGGTGGTCAGTGGGAAGAATGCCCCTTACATTGGTGGTCAGTGGAAAGAATGTCCCTTACATGGTGGTCAGTGGGAAGAATGGTCCTTTCATTGGTGGTCAGTGGGAAGAATGCTCCTTACATTGGTGGTCAGTGGGAAGAATGCTCCTTACATTGGTGATCGATGGGAAGAATTCTCCTTACATTGGTGATCAGAGGGAAGAAAACACCCCTTATGGTGGTGACTGCCACCCTTACAGACAGCTAAAATAATCATTGGTATTTTGCTGCTGACTCTGCCAAGTGGCATTGGCCCCAATATTTTGCAGGCACTGTTAGATGGCAGGTCAGTCAGCCACAGTTAAAAAAATCCCTAGCAACCCCTAAAAGAACCGTAGTTGAGAATTACTGATCTATGGTAACAGGTTGTACTCCTAATGAAGGTCCATATTGTTGTATAATTTCTGGTTTTGGTTTTTAGTAAATTGTATTAATATAACACATCTTCTAGGTGATATCTGAAAAAAAAAACAAGATGCTGACCCTCCTGTGTGTGTGCTTCCTGCTGGGCTGCACAGCAGCTTCAAGTGGTGAGTATGGGTATTACAGCATCTTGTCCATCTATTGTACTAGTGAATGATGATTGATGATGGTTGGTTAATGATGAGGATGATTGATGTTTTTTTTTTATTCCCACTATTTATCTAGAGTTGACATATTACACATTGCAAGGTACATAGAACCATTTACCTTGTCTGCAATCAGTGTGGTCAGGTGTCCCTCATAATGGGCACAGCAGGTGTACAGACCCAGGAACTCAGCACAGGGATGGTGGGAACCCCTCACAATGGGCACAGCAGGTGTACAGACCCAGGAATTAAGCACAGGGATGGTGAGAGCCTCTCATAATGGGCACAGCAGGTGGACAGACCTGGGAACTCAGCACAGGGATGGTGGAAACCCCTAAAATGGGCACAGCAGGTGTACAGACCCAATAACTAATCACAGGGATAGTGAGAGCCCATCATAATGGACACAGCAGGTGTACAGACCCTGGAACTCAGCACAGGGATGGTGGGAACCCCTCATAATGGGCACAGCAGGTGTACAGACCCAATAACTAAGCACAGGGATAGTGAGAGCCCATCATAATGGGCACAGCAGGTGTACAGACCCAGGAACTCCGCACAGGGATGGTGGAAACCCCTAAAAATGGGCACAGCAGGTGTACAGACCTGGGAACTCAGCACAGAGATGGTGGGAACACCTCACAATGGGCACAGTAGGTGCACAGACCTGGGAACTCAGCACAGGGATGGGGAGAGACCCTTATAATGTACATAGCGGGTGTACAGACCTGGGAACCCAGCACAGGGATGGTGGGAACACCTCATAAAGGGCATAGCAGGTGTACAGACCCAGGAACTCAGCAACTCAGCACAGGGAGGGTGGGAACCCTTCATAATGGGCACAACAGGTGTACAGACCCGGGAACTCAGCAGAAGGGTGGTGGGAACCCCTCATAATGGGCACAGTAGGTGGAAAGACCTGGGAACTAAGAAGATGTACAGTACTACAGACCCAGGAACTCAGCACAGGGATGGTGGGAACCCCTCATTATGGACACAACAAGGGTACATACCTAGACATTCATCGCAGAGATCTCATTTTGGTATGCTGTACCTATTTATATTGCTTTCACAGCAATCTCTCATAGGTGGCTGAGCTCTATGCACATGCTGTACAATATACACATTTCCTGTAGGAGACTCTTGCCTGTCTGACCGCTCTCTTCTCTTGCACCCTTCAGTTCAGTCGCGGCGCTCTTCCTTCTCTGGGGAGTACGGAGCTGGTGCAGGTACAGCTTTCTCTTTCTCTTCGTATCAACGGAATGGGCAAATAACAGGCTTTCGCATCAGGGAGAGTACCAGCTATGTGGTTGGGTAAGATCCTTCAGATTATCACTTCTCTACCACACCAACAACTTTACATTATTGTGTCACCCCTGATCTGGTATCTCCAGAAAGTAGATGGTGACCCTGAAACTATAAATAGAGAGAACATCTGTAAATATTTTTAGTATATAAATACAACAGATTAGGTGAGAAAAATAAAAGTCCGAAATGATGTGCAAGTCACACAAACCGTCCCAAAAGGTATAAACACAACTAAATGGAAGTTTTCATTTACAATGTTGATTAGTGCTGCAGACAACCACACTTCATGTGCTCCGCCACCTGGTGTACAATAAAATGGACTTTTAAAATAAAAAGATCCGTATGGTCTCCTGCTCAGAATAATAAGCCTCCACTGGGTTTCGCTACAGCCTCATAGATGTTGCATCAATAAACAGCCAATACGGGTTCATGTGGAAGGAAAAAGCCAAGGAGGCCACATAGTGTAAAAACACATAAAAAGATTTTAATAAAAAAAGTCTCTGATTACTAATAATATAAAAGACTGATAAGCACTCATCTGTAAAAAGCCAATCCTGGTAATCAAACCAACAACTTCCTGGTTGTAGAGGGAGTGGTGACATCATGACCGACAGCTCCCCCCCTACGGGTTTTGTCACATCTGACGTCATCGGGTGGAAGTCACGCTCCATCATCCTGCTCTATATATGGTGTTCACAAAAGGGGGAACCAGAAGTAGAGTCGGAACCATCTGCATTCCACCCCTCACTATAATCTGGCCAAGGAATTAAGCCTCCATGGCATACTGAAAGCCCAGAATTCCAGACCTCTACAACAAATATAAAAATATTATAATGTCAAAAAATAAAATACCAAAGTATAAAAAGAATGCTAATAATAATACCATGGAATAGTCTGTAAAGAGGGGGCTCTCCTTAAAATCACCCCAGGTTTCTTAAGGAATAATGGACCTAAAACCTTGTCATTCCTCAAGATCACCCAGTGCTTTCTGATGATATTCCTGACCTGTCTGTGCTGCACTGAAAGAGAGGTAAAAAAAGGACCATATTAATTGATTAAAGCCCATTTGTCTTTATTCTCAAGGAGGGTCTCCCTATTTTCGATCTCTAACATTATTAATTTCAGTATTGAGGATTTCTTCTTGTATTGCATATACAGACTGTATATACAGACTGATTTACTGTTGTGGGTTTAGTAACACTTTAAGCTACTCTTATTTAGAGATCCAGAAAATGAAGAACCTCCTTACTGGCTTCAAAGGACAGAGAAATGCCTCAGTCATTGGTATGAAGATCCCCCATAACAGACTGAAGAGACTTAAGGTTGCCATACCAGAGGAATCTTTTTATGGCCAAGTGGGAGGAGAAGCTTGTGGGTTAAGTACATCGACGATATCCTCCTCCTCTGTAATGGCAACCTTGAGTCTCTTCAGTCTTTTATGGGGGATCAACCAATGACTGAGGCATTTCTCTTCACTTATTACACCATTTGTATCAATGGTTGTGCCAGCAGCTTCTACTTTTATACCTAGAGAGGTAAAAAATACCTGGAGGATTTACACAGACCCATTACTGAGCATGCATGGACAAAACATGGTGGACTCTGACTTCAACATTACATCACAGCTCTTGGAGGCATTACAATACTGCGGGTTCTTTATTCTCATGTCTTCATATTGTTCTCTACAGGATCCAGCTCCAGTATGGTGATGTCTGGGGGCCTCTTTACGGATATTCCTCTGGTACCCTTTTAGAGGTCTTGCTGTACCGTGGGGAAAACATCACTCAGGTGTTGGGGAAATATGGCTCATATGTGAATGAGCTGATCTTCGTGACAAGCCATGGGAGGATATTCAAATTCGGGCAACCATCAGGCACAAACTTCAATGACTTTCCTCTGTTTGAGGGTACCGTACTGCGCTACATTAGCGGGCGATACGCCTCCAACGTCCTGACCAGCATTGGCTTCCACTGGGGTATCCAACCCAGCTGCTACAACTGTAAAGATGGTTCTAAGTGACCTCAAGAACTGAGGCGAGCAAACCAGAGCCAACCAGCTGGCCAGGCTCCTTCTTTGGCCTCTTGGCTTTTCTTTTTTTCCTCCTTTCCTTTCCAACATTCTCTTACACTGAAATAATAAAGCTTTGAAATCATATTTTGTATTCTGTTATGTCTGTAGAAGCTAGCTATTACTGAATGGGTAATGTCCAAAAACTACACCAATTAACCCAGTTACAGTGCCCATAAGTATTCATACCACTTGAAATTTTCTACATTTTATCATGTTACAACCAAAAACATAAATGTATTTTATATGATAGACCAACACAAAGTGGCACATAATTGTGAAGAGGAAGGAAAATACATGAAAAAGATACCCCCTAGGAAGAAGACTATGTGGGCGACCAAACAATACAAGTATATACAGTATAGTAATTATTAGTAAAGAACAATTTTATTGTACAAAATAAGATTAAAAAGTGGGAGACTGCAATGTCTCTATGTAACATTTAAAAAATTATCACGGCTTACAATGGGAGGTCATACAAAGAAAAAGTGACAAGCAATGTGGCGGATACTCAAAAAAAAAAAACGCGTTTAAGGTGTGACCACTTTCTTCAGAGGCCTAATTGGAAGGAAAATTATAAATGTTTTTTAAAATGTCTTAAAAATAAATATCTTAAAAGTGTGGCATGCATTTGTATTCAGCCCCTTTACTCTGATGCCCCTAAAATCTAATGTAACCAATTGCCTATAGAAGTCACCTAAAAAAAAAAAAAAAAAAAAAAAAAGAAGTCACCTAATTAGTAAATAGAGTCCACCTGTGTGTAATGTAATCTCAGTATAAATACAGCTGTTCTGTGAAGCCCTCTGAGGTTTGTTAGAGAACCTTAGTGAACAAACAGCATCATGAAGCCAAGGAACACACTAGACAGGTCAGGGATAAAGTTGTGGGGGAGTTTTAAGCAGGGTTAGGTTATAAAAAAAAATATCCCAAGCTTTGAACATCTCACGGAGTACTGTTCACTCCATCATCCGAAAATGGAAAGAGTATGGCACATCTGCAAACCTACCAAGACATGGCTGTCCACCTAAACTGACAGACCGGGCAAGGAGAGCATTCATCAGAGAAGCAGCCAAGAGGCCCATGGTAACTCTGGAGGAGCTCCAGAGATCCACAGCTCAGGTGGGAGAATCTGTCTACAGGACAACCAGGGCCGGAGCTCCCACTAGGCGAAACAGGCAGTCGCATAGGGCGCAGCCTTACCTCTCAAGTGTCCCTGATTCGCTGGGATTGTCCCCAGCGAATCAGGGCTGAGTACCGCAATGCTTGCGGCGGTGCGGGCGGCTTGGTTCCCGCACAACGCAAGTGACACATGGCAGCCAGTCTCTCTCCCTGGCTGCAGCCTGCCTGTGTCAGTGCAGAGAGCGGAAAGCACTGAACCCGACCCTCCCCCTTCCTGTGTTTTCTGTACACAGAGGAGGCGGGAGCAGCTCACCACTCTCTGCAACAGCGCCGCTCTGATCTGAGGTCTGTGATTTTAACATCCAATACTAACTTGCTGGAGGGTAAATAGAGAGCGAACTGGGGGGTGTATTGAGAGGGGGTGGGATGTTTGGAGAGGGGGGGTGTATGGAGCTGGAGGGGTGTATGGAGATGGGGGGATGTGTGGAGATTGGGGGGTGTATGGAGATGGGGGGGGAGTATGTAATCTTCCTACCATCCCACCCCATGTCATCTTCACCCCCCCCTGTACCCCACTGTCATCTTCCTACCATCCCACCCCCTGTCATCTTCACCCCATCCCCCGTCCCTCCCTGTCATCTTCCTACCATCCCACCCCTGTCATCTTCATCCCCCCTGTACCCCAATGCCAGCTTCCTACCACCAAAGCCCCTTAAATTTACTGGTGCACATCATATATGATGGACGCAGGGAAATTTTTTTTTTTCCAGTGACAACACGGACACAAGGACATTTGTCCTTCCAGTGAAACCACCAATGCAGGGAATTTTTTTATTTCAGTGACACCAAGGATGCGGGGACAGTCTTTTTTCCAGTGACACCACAGATGCAGGTGCATTTCTACCTAAAACCCTGCTCACCCATAGTGCAGTGACTGTATTTTAAAAATGTATTTTTTTTTTGGGGGGGGGGGGGGGGGCACAAGTAGCTGGTCTTGCCTAGGGCGCAAAATAGTCTAGTACTGGCCCTGAGGACAACTATTAGTCGTGCTCGCCACAAATCTGGCCTTTATTGAAGAGTTACAAGAAGAAAGCCATTGCTGAAAGAAAGCCATAAGAAGTCCCGTTTGCAGTTTGTGAGAAGCCATGTGGGGGGGGGGGGGGACACAGCAAACATGTGGAAGAAGGTTCTCTGGTCAGATGAGACCAAAATCAAAAGTTTTGGCCTAAAAGCAAAACGCTAAGAGTGGTGGAAAACTAACACTGCACATCACCCTGAACACACCATCCCCACCATGAAACATGGTGGTGGCAGCAGGGACAGGGAAGCTAGTCAGAGTTGATGGGAAGATGGATGGAGCAAAACAAAGAGCAATCTTAAAAGAAAACCTGTCAGAATCTGCAAAAGACTTGAGACTGGGGCGCAGGTTCACCTTCCAGCAGGACAACAACCCGAAACATACAGCCAGAGCTACAATGGAATGGTTTAGATCAAAGCATATTCATGGGTTAGAATGGCCCAATCAAAGTCCAGACCGAAATCCAATTGAGAATCTGTGGCAAGACTTGAAAATTGCTGTTCACAGACACTCTCCATCCAATCTGACAGTCTGTTATGTTTACTTGACATGTTTACTTGTCGTGTTTATCTGTTTTATGACAAAATTGTTCTCTTACCATTCAAATGTCTAGCATTTCCTTGCAAGGATACTCTACTGGTTCAAATAGACAGCTTTACTAAAGCTTCTTAGGTACTTTGGACGCCCAACCTTTATTTTATTATATACATCTAGCACAATGTCTTTGACGTAATAGAGTTCCCTAACTAATTCTCCGTAGTTATTCTCTCCTGTGTTAAGACTACAGGCTCTTATCCCACTCTGTTAGAGACTAATACTGACCTACTGTGGCCTAGAGGCATTAAACCTTTACACACCAACACCTCCCATTCCTCCACACAACAGAAAATTAATTGCTCCTGTTGACCTATACCGGACCCTACCATACCTTTTAGGGTAAAGTAGCCGGTCTACACCTATCCCCGTTCTATATTTCCTTTTCCTATACCCTAATCTCCCACCCTCCCTACCTCCCTTCTCCACCTGCCCTACCCCCCCCTTCATTCTCTTTCCCCCCGCCCCCGTCTACTCTCTCTTTCACTCTCCCTCCTTCGCTCCTTCCTCCCCCCCATCTCCCTCTTTTCCTCACCTCCTCGGTCTCCTTCATAACAAAGTTACACTCAACCATTTCTTAAATCTTCCTAAATACAGGCATACCTCGTTTTACATACACTCACTTTACATACACTCACGAGTACGGACACAGCCTGTTTAGCTTGGCATGGCACTACTCCTGGTTTTTAACATTGGCGTCTATGGGAAATCTTGGTCAGCTTGACATGGCACTGCTCCCAAACCCTAAGTGACAGGGATACCAAACTTAGGGAGCACCACAGGACTACAACATATCCTATTTTCTGGCCAGCTTGCCTAGGTAATCTACCATATCATAGTCCTGGATCTCCTTAACATGCTCCCCAAGCTTGATGTCCTTGTCACTTATGGGTTGGGAGCAATGCCATGTCACACTGACCAAGATTTCCTATGGAGCTTAGTGTATTTACATGCAATGAGAAATTGTTAGGGTGCTGGTGGTAACCTGGCGACAGAGATAGGCCCCGATGTCCGCTAGAGGGCGGAGCTTGGACGGAACCCCCCAAGGTAAGTGACACAGGCTAGCCTGAGGTGCGGAGTCTAAGTATCCACCGGTTTTCGCCAGAGCCTCTAGTGGTGAGGATGGAGTTCGCTGCGTGTGGATACCAGGTCGCGGTCCTCAGGGTCGCCCCACCAGGGGTGAACCGATCAAGGTCCGAAGGCGGATAAACAGACAAGGGAGATCCGAGAGAATGGTCAAACAAGCCGGGGTCAGGACGGGCAGTAGACGAGCGGAGTCAGGAACAAGCCAAAAGGTCAACAGGAAATCAGCAGCAAACAGGTCACAGGTTCAGGAACAACGGCAGGAGCTGAAGACAAGACAGCACTGAACCTGTGTGCTGATCCAGCTTAAATAGAGCTCTTTCTAGATGAGAGGGGTGGAGCCGGAATAGTCTGTGAGTCTTAACTCATCCACTGCCAGAGCCTTCCTGACAGGTTCCTAACATTGCCCCCCCCTTAAGGGCAACCTCCGGGTGCCCAACAAGCTCCTTTTTTGTGGATGAGCACGAAAAAATGCTTGGATTAGGTCCGCAGCATGGACGTTCCGTTCAGGCTCCCAGGAGTTCTCTTCCGGACCATAACCCTTCCATTTGATGAGAAACTGTAGCTGGTTGCCTCTCTTTCGACAGTCCACCACAGCCTCAACCTCATACTCCACATCTCCATCCACGAACACAGGTTCTGGGGTACCTGAACTTCTACCAGGGAAGTTATCGGGGATCACGGGCTTCAGTAAGGAAACATGAAATATGGGATGGATCCGAAGGGTATCGGGTAGGGATAGTTCATAGGACACATCATTGAGTTTCCTTTTAACTGGAAATGGACCAATAAATCTGGGAGCCAGTTTCTTGGACGGACAGGCTAGGCGGAGATTAGCCGTGGAAAGCCAGACCCGATCGTCAGGTTGAAGAATCAACTCTCCCTTCTTTCTCTTGTCAAAGATCCTTTTGGACGCAGTTTGGGCCTTGGCTAAGGTCTCCCGCAGAAGGTTATTATTCCGGGAAAAGAAGTTGACAGTGTCTTGGACTGCAGGAACTCCGGATTCACATGGAATATCTGGTAAGAAGGAGGGATGAAATCCATAATTAGCGAAGAAGGGAGATTGGCCAGTAACAGAGTGCTTGGAATTGTTGTAGGAGAATTCTGCAAATGGTAACAGGGCTACCCAGTCGTCCTGGACAAAGGTGGTAAAGCACCGCAGGTACTGCTCCAGGGTTTGGTTTGTCCTCTCAGTTTGTCCGTTGGTCTGTGGGTGGTAGGCTGAGGACATAGACAGCTCGATCTTTAACAGTTTACATAAAGCCTTCCAGAAGCGGGACGTAAATTGTACCCCTCTGTCAGAGATGATGTTCCTGGGAATCCCATGGAGTCTTATGATCTCCCTAATGAAGATCTCTGCAGTTTCCCTTGCAGTGGGAGTACCCTTGAGGGGCAAAAAATGGGCCATTTTAGAGAGTCGATCTACCACCACAAAAATGGCAGAGCACCCTGCAGAAGGTGGAAGTTCCACGATAAAATCCATGGCAATTGTTTGCCAGGGCCGATCAGGGATGGGAAGAGGTCTGAGAAGGCCCCATGCCTTACTTCTGGCGGTTTTACACCGGGAACAGGTGGTACAGGAGAGTACATAACTCCTGCAGCTCTCTTCCATGTCAGGCCACCAAAAAGAACGCTGCAGGAGGTCAAGGGTCCTATGGACGCCAAAATGACCGGCCAGAGGGTGATCATGACAGGCAGCCAGAATTGCTGTTCTGACCTCTTCCGGGACGAAGATCTTGTCTTTAACCCATAACAAGCCATTTTTGTGCACCAGGGGTATTCCAGGTGGACCAGGAATGTGGGCAGAGGCTTTCTCAAGACGGGCCTTCAGATTTGTGAATAAAAGTAGGAAGTTCTTTTCGGATAGGATGGTGTCAGGTACTGAAGTTTCCTTCGGGCTATCAAACATCCGGGACAGGGCATCCGGTTTAACATTTTTAGACCCAGGCCGATAGGTGATATGGAATGAAAACCTTGAAAAAAAAAGTGCCCACCGTGCCTGACGGGGTCTCAAACGTTTTGCAGATCTCAGATACTCAAGGTTTTTGTGATCCGTAAAAATAAGAATAGGGTGTACAGCCCCCTCAAGCAAATACCGCCACTCTTCAAGTGCGGCTTTGATCGCCAGAAGTTCCCGGTCCCCAACATCATAATTCCTCTCTGCAGAGGAGAGTTTCCGGGAAAAGAAGGCTATTGGGTGTATCAAGTCCTTGGTTCCCTGTCTTTGGGAGAGGACTGCCCCGACAGCAACTTCAGAAGCGTCAACCTCAAGGAGGTAGGGTAAGGTGGGATCCGGGTGACTCAACACAGGGGCTGACGTGAAGAGCTTCTTAAGGACCAAGAAGGCGGACTGGGCTTCGGGGGTCCATTGAAAGCGAACACTCTTCTTGGTGAGCTGAGTAATGGGAGTGATGATATGAGAGAAACCCTTAATGAACTTTCTATAGAAGTTGGCGAAGCCAACGAATCGCTGCACTCCCTTTTTGTCAGATGGAGGTGGCCAATCCAGGATGGCAGAGACTTTCTGGGGATCCATCTCTATACCCTCTGTAGAAATTATTAACCCCAGAAACGGGATGCTGCTCCGCTCGAATTCACACTTCTCGGCCTTAACATAGAGACCATGCTGATGGAGGCGGCCGAGGACATTTCGAACATGCTAGCGATGTTGCTCCAGGGATGTAGAGAAGATTAGGATGTCATCTAGGTAAACTATGACAAAGATATCCAGCCAATCCCGGAAAATATCGTTCACAAAGTGTTGGAACGTAGCTGGGGCGTTGCAGAGGCCAAAAGGCATCACAAGATATTCGAAATGCCCGAACCTGGTACGAAAAGCTGTCTTCCACTCATCGCCTTCTCTAATACGGACTAAGTTGTAGGCCCCGCGGAGATCCAACTTAGTGAACAGGACAGCAGATCTGAGCCGCTGAAAGAGCTCGGGAACCAGAGGGAGAGGGTAGCGGTTCTTAATGGTAACTTTATTCAAGTCTCGGTAATCGATACAAGGTCGAAGGGAGTGATCCTTCTTTTCTACAAAAAAGATACCTGCCCCTGCCGGAGAGGTGGAAGGACGGATAAACCCCTTCTTCAGACTTTCGTCCACATAGTCCTTTAAAACGTCCAGCTCACGTTCAGATAGTGGGTAAATTCGGCCAAATGGGATCTCGGCTCCCGGGAGCAAGTCGATGGGGCAATCATATGAACGGTGAGGAGGTAAGGTCTCAGCTCCCCGCTTACTGAAAACATCCAGGAAGTCGTGATATGCCTTGGGTACAACAGAACATAAATCAGGCTCAGATTCGAGACAGAACAGAGTTTGGGGGGACTTGGATGGAGCGGGTAGACAGGAGTTCCTGCAGTAAGGAGACGGGAACTGGACGGCTCCTGTGATCCAGTTGATTTGCGGGTTGTGTGCCTGCAACCATGGCAATCCCAGGATAATGGGAAATAAGGGAGATGCGATGACATCCAAACGTATCAATTCCTTATGGCCAGATGGAGAGACCATTGGAAGAGGAAGGGTTTCTTGGGTCACGGGTCCAGACTTGATGTGGGAGCCATCGGCCAGGAAGATAGTGAGGTCCTGGGTCTTGGTCTGGAGAGGTATGCCTTGCTGCCCCGCAAAGGAACGGTCAATGAAACAACTGCAGGCTCCCGAGTCAATGATTGCTGTAACCTGGACGGGTCCTTCTGGGAGTTGCAAAGACACAGGAAAACCTAAGTGGGAGGTGGAGGTAACTGATGCCACACAACTGGAGGGCGAGACTAGCAAAGACTTATGGTGTTTTGCTGCGCAAGAGCGCACATAATGGCCAGCTTCTCCGCAATACAGGCAAAGATTACCCAGCTGGCGGCGACGTCTCTCCTCCGGAGACAAGACAGGCCGCATGACCCCAAGTTGCGTGGGTTCAGGGGCATCAGGCATGGCTCCGGCGGGAGCAGGGCTGGGAGAGACTGCCCCAGCGGAAGGGAAGTGTACAGGAGGTGCTACTCGTGGCAACATCCAGGCTGGCCGAAACTGCTGCGTTGATCGTTCCGCCCGGCGTTCTCGGAGCCGACGGTCGATTTGAATGGCCTGGGAGATCAAATTTTCTAGTGCGTCGGGGATGCCCACCCTGGCCAATTCGTCCTTCAGTGCTTCGGACAAGCCTAGACGGAACTGGTACCGGAGTGCAGCCTCGTTCCAGGAAGTGTCGGAACTCAGGCGACGGAAGTCCGTGACATAGTCTTCTACGGGTCTGCGCCCCTGCTGGAGAACGTGTAGCGCAGCTTCTGCGGTGGAAGATCGCTGTGGATCGTCATAGAGTTGGGCCATAGCCTCAAAAAATGACAATAGAGAGTTCAAATGGGGGCTACCCTCTTCAAGGAGCCGATGGGCCCAGGACTGGGGTCCGCATAGTAGCAATGAAATAACAAACCCCACCTTGGTGGCCTCCAGGGAGAAGGTCCGGGGTTGCAAGGAGAAGTAGAGCTGGCAGGCATTGCGAAACGCTCGGAATTTACCCCGATCTCCGGAATATTTTTCAGGGGTAGGGACCCGAGGTTCCGGTGGCAGCATCACTACTGTGGGGCTGGAGGCCGGTGCTGCGGTTGCGGCAGCGGAGGAGGGAGCAGATGGCACAGTGGAATCTGCCGTGAGGGTTACAGAGCGTAATCGTCCCTCTAACTGTGTATAGCCATCCTGAAGCGTCCTCACGGCTTGAGACAGGGCTGCTAGCTGTTGGCCGATCTCCTCTAACGGTGAAGCCTCTCTTGCAGGTTCCGACATGGCTGTCTTGTACTGTTAGGGTGCTGGTGGTAACCTGGCGACAGAGATAGGCCCCGATGTCCGCTAGAGGGCGGAGCTTGGACGGAACCCCCCAAGGTAAGTGACACAGGCTAGCCTGAGGTGCGGAGTCTAAGTATCCACCGGTTTTCGCCAGAGCCTCTAGTGGTGAGGATGGAGTTCGCTGCGTGTGGATACCAGGTCGCGGTCCTCAGGGTCGCCCCACCAGGGGTGAACCGATCAAGGTCCGAAGGCGGATAAACAGACAAGGGAGATCCGAGAGAATGGTCAAACAAGCCGGGGTCAGGACGGGCAGTAGACGAGCGGAGTCAGGAACAAGCCAAAAGGTCAACAGGAAATCAGCAGCAAACAGGTCACAGGTTCAGGAACAACGGCAGGAGCTGAAGACAAGACAGCACTGAACCTGTGTGCTGATCCAGCTTAAATAGAGCTCTTTCTAGATGAGAGGGGTGGAGCCGGAATAGTCTGTGAGTCTTAACTCATCCACTGCCAGAGCCTTCCTGACAGGTTCCTAACAGAAATTAAAAAAGGTATTGCTTCACTTTAAGTACATTTTCGCTTTACATACATGCTCTGCTCCCATTGTGTACTTAAAAGTGGGGTATGCCTGTACTGATTTATTCCTCCCAGGCCACACCTACTTATACTGGCAAGGTTTCCTTGATATACTCCCAACATCTATATTCAGCTATTCCCCGTTTAGTGGACACCATGCCTCCCACCAACTCAAGTTTGGAACACCTCACAATAAGAAGCGCTCACAAAATGTTAACCACTTCCTTACCACTGGACAGTATATGACGGCCTGGGCTTAAGTTGGGATATGTGTATGATGGGTGCAGCTGCAGGCCTCATTCAGATATCATTTTTTTTAGCCAGTGACTTACTTCACCATAAGAACAATCATAGTGGCTGTTCAGCCGCTTGATTGTTCTTACAGGCAGTCGGAGGGACGTCCCGCCGCCCTCCGGTGCTTCTACCGGCTCGCCCGTGCGATCGGCGAGCCGGAGAAGGAATCCACCGCCGGCAGAAGTACACCATAAGGACCAGATGGTCCCAGACAGTCTCTATAACTTTCGGACGTGACATCATAACCTGGCAGTTGTAAATACTGCAGTGAATGATCTTGGCTGGAATAGTTTTTTTTTTTTTTCAGGTTTTCCAGACTGTAGGAGAGATCTGAGGTCTTATTGACCCCAGATCCTCCCATAAAGAGGACCTGTCATTCACTATTCCTATTACAAGGGAGGTTTACATTCCTTGTAATAAGAATAAAAGTGATAAAAAAAATAAAATAAAAATGAAAGGGGAAAGTGTACAAATAAAATAACCAATAAATAAAAAATGTAAAGTGCCCTCGTCTCCGCGTGCTTGCGTGCAGAACGCATACGTACATCGCTCCCACATATGAAAACGGCATTCAATCCACACACGTGAGGTATCGCTGCAAACATTAAAGTGAGAGCAACAATTCTAGCCCAAGACCTCCTTTGTAACTCTAAACTGGTAACCTGTAAACATTTTTAAAGCATTGCCTATGGAGAATTTTAAGTACCAAAGTTTGGCGTCATTCCACAAGTGTGCGTGATTTTAAAGCGTGACATGTTAGATATCTATTTACTCGGCCTAACATCATCCTTCACATTATACAAAAAAATTGGGCTAACTTTAGTGTTTCGGAAAGAGGAGGAAGGAATGGTGGCACTGCCTAGAAATAAAGTATCATATGTGAAAAAAAGTGGATATAGTGACGTAACCTGTAAATATATATGAATAAAGTGTCATGTGTGTTACCATACAAAAATAAAGTGCAGTGGTACAAAATGATACAGTAAGTATAATCTGTAAGAAATATGCTAGAGTATATGCCCCGCGCCTGGTGTGTTTAAATAAATAAGATAAATAGATAAATAAATAGAATAAATGAATAAATGTGCGTTTGAAGCAGCTGCATTTATTCTATAGCAGCTGCTTCAAAGGCACGTTTATTCATTTATTCTAAGTAAGTATAATCTAATTATAAATAAATGACCTAACTAATACAATTCGTGCAATGCTAAAGAAATATTACAGATCATAAAAATGAAAAATATCCGATATCAAAAAAAAATATATATATACTGTACATAAAAAAATAAAATATAAAAATTAATATATATAGTCCAATAATCCCAGTATTAGTGAAAGGTGCAAAAATCGTGCAGATTATAATTCGGAATTTGATTGTGTAGAGATCACTCTGTGCAAACAGGGACAAACGTGCTCCCCCAATAGGACCGCACTCGACCAATAGAGGTACCCCTACAGGGGTCACAAGTATATAGCCAGCAAATGGAATTGGACTCCCCCAGCCACTCTAGTCCTGACCAGCACAGACAGACTCTCAGCCCACATTTGTAAAATAGTTCCTGTCCAGCATTAATTCCTGTTCCTCATGGCCATGCAGGAAGAAGAGGATCATAGTGTAAATCAATTAATATACAAAACTTTATTAAATAATAGTTGCATTTACATTAAATTAGAGAAGAAACAGCATGAACAATATAGTTGTTCCGGTCTATCGACTCCCAGAACGCGATGCGTTCCAATGACTAACTTTAGTGTATTATTTTTTTTTGGTCATGAAACAGTTTTTTTTCCCCAAAAACACACGTTTGAAAAATTGCTGTACGAATACCGCGTGACATAAAAAGTTGCAATGACCGCCATTTTATTCCCTAGTGTCTCTGCTAAAAAAGCATATATAATGTTTGGGGGTTTTGAGTAATTTTCTAGCAAAAATAAAAGGATTTTTACATGTAGGACCAGAGTGCCAGAATTGGCACGGTATAGAAGTGGTTAAAGGCCTTAACATCCCTGAGAAACGTAGATAAATCCTAAACATGATTCATAATTTAACCACTTCCCGCCCGTCATATAGCAAAGTGATGGCCGCAAAGTGGTTGCTCTAACCTGACTGGGCATCATATGATGTCCAGCAGGATAGGCCGCTCTGCATGCTCCCAGTGGGCGCTCAGAGCGGCGATCGGTGGTGCGGTGTATTACTCTGACACACTGCATCTCCGATCCTGCAATAGAGCCTATGAGGTAAGCTCTTTACCATGTGACCAGCTGTGTCCAATCACAGCTGGTCACATAGTAAATAGGAAATGCCGTTGATTGGCTTTCCTCAGTTCGCGCCTGACAGGCGTGAGTAGAGGAGAGCCGATCAGTGGCTCTCCTGACGGGGGGGGGGGTATTGATTACCAGTGCAGACCTTTGGGGGATGCCACTAGAGCCACCAGGGATTGCCCACCCATGGCCACCAGGGATGCCCACCCATGGCCACCAGGGATGCAAATCAGTGCTCAGGGAGCCTGTCAGTGCCCTCCTCATCAGTGCTGCCCATCATTGCAATCTATCAGTGCCCCCCACCAATGCCCATCATTGCAATCTATCAGTGCCGCTCACCAGTGCCCATCATTGTCCATAAGTGTCGCCCACCAGTGCCCATCATTGCCCATCAGTGCCGCCTATCAGTGCCCATCAGTTCCGCCTATCAGTACCCATCAGTGCTGCCTATTAGTGCCCATCAGTGCTGCCTATCAGTGCCCATCAGTGCTGCCTAATTGTGCCGCCTATCAGTGCTGCCTATCAGTGCCCATCAGTGCCGCCTATCAGTGCCCATCAATGCTGCATATCAGTGCCGCCTATCAGTGCCCATCAGTGCTGCATATTAGTGCCTCATCATCAGTGCCACCCCATCAGTGCCTCCTCATCAGTGCCTGTCAGTGCGGCCTCATCAGTGCAGGAAAAAACATATTTATTTACAAAATTTTATAACAAACAAAAAAACTTTTTTTTTTTTTTCAAACTTTTCGATGTGAAAAAAAAAAAACCTGTAAAGACAAAGGCATAATGAGACAAGTTTTCCTCAGTCTGCTGTGGATTTTTAGTAACTGATAATTGTTTGCCAATCAGTCTTCTTTAATAAAATAGTTTTTTGCATTTAAAACCGGTGTTGAGCCTTGTTTTGCAACCTCTTGCAAGGGTGACCTCCCTGGTACCTTTGTTTTCTTTTGTTTGTTCTATAATATTTGGTTGCTTAGGCTCCCCGGTCGGTATTTGACCGGCATGGTGTATACATCTTTAGGAAATACCATTCCCCAACAATATAGGTGTAGCGCTATTTTGATCACTCTTGGAGGCTACTGGGGTATAATGACGCCACCTGTGTAGTATTTAGGAGCAGAGTCTATATAATCTGTGTGATCAGGACAGGATTTATTGTAAGCGCCAGTGCCTCCACTCAATCAGGGCTTGTGATTAGCAAGTGAAATCTGAAAATTGAGAAAACATATCCATATAGACAGTAATCCACACAGCATGGTGTTAAAATGTCCATGTATTGAAGAAATAACATTCAGTGAACCATACAACATAACATTTTTCCTCATAGGAACATGAAATCATTAGCAGTGTGTGTGTGTGTCTCAGTGAGGGGATGTTACAGCACTTACAGTCTGTTCTCTCAGCAGGACATTTCTGTGTCTCCTCATGTGTTCTCTTTTGTCCAGTCTCCCCCAGAAATCCTTGCTCTGCCCTTTTTGATGACCTCATCCTACTTGCAGAGAGAGAAAGAAAGCACAGCAGCCATATTGACAAAGGGAAAAACAAACACTGCATAACAGGAATACTCACTTGAAAGATGGGCAAAGAAATTATCACATCAATACATTCTCCTCCTGCTGAAAATCCTTCCGACCCGGCAAGGATATACACATAAAATAACAACAAAAATTAACATTGTTGTCGCCTTCCACAGATCACTTCTCCAGAAGAAATCTATTACAGAGCTTAGCTGAAAAGAAAGCATGGTTAGTAACAAATAGGCATCATGCTAACCAGCCTAAAATGAGCTGCAATCATGTCCGTCAGAACATAGTTACATAGTTACATAGTAGGTGAGGTTGAATAAAGACAATAGTCCATCTAGTTCAACCTGTGTAGGTGTGTGTGGCTGTAATCATCTCACATAGCCCTGAATGTTCTGATCCTTGAGATGTACGTCTAAGAGTCTTTTGAAAGCCACCATACTACCCGCAGAAACCACCTCTTGTGGTAGAGAATTCCACAATCTTGTAGCCCTAACAGTAAAGAACCCCCCACGTTGCCTGAAGTTAAAACGCTTCTCCTCTAATCGCATTGTATGCCCTTGAGTCCTCATGCAATCCCTTCGACTGAACAGCTTTTTTCTAAGCTGAGATCCCCATTGAGATATTTAAAAATTGCTATCATGTCCCCCCTCAGGCGTCTCTTCTCCAGGGAGAATAAATCAAGCGATTGCAGACTCTCTTCATAATTAAGGTCCTCCAATCCCCTAATTAGTTTAGTTGCCCTTCTCTGGACTCTCTCCAGCTCCAACACATCCCTCCTGAGGACTGGCGACCAGAACTGGACAGAATACTCCAGATGCGGTCGGACCAGAGTTTTATAAAGTGGAAGGATTATAGTCTTATCTCTGGAAAACATCCCTTTCTTTATGCATGCTAATATTCTGCTGGCTTTGGCAGCTGCTGCTTGACATTGCATGCTATTGCCTAGTCTATCCTCTACCAAGACTCCCAGATCTTTCTCCATTTTTGATTCCCCCAAGGGTTCCCCTCCTAATGTGTATTGTGTTTTTATGTTTCTAGTCCCCAAGTGCAAAACCTTACACTTCTCCACATTAAACCTCATTTGCCAAGTCATTGCCAACTCTGTTATTTTGTCCAGGTCATTCTGTAGGATATCTGCTTCATGCTGTGCAGTTATTGCCCTGGCCAATTTTGTGTCATCTGCAAAAACTGATATCGAACTACTGATCCCGTCCTCAATGCTGTTTATGAATAAATTGAACAAGGTTGGTCCCAGGACTGAGCCTTGGGGGACCCCGCTTACTACCTCAGACCAGTCTGAGTATGCGCTGTTTATTACCACCCTTTGGACACGCCCTTTTAGCCAGTTCCATATCCAAGAGCAAACCCTGCTGTCGATACCTGCAGACCTTATTTTATAAATTAAGCGCTTGTGGGGAACTGTATCAAACGCCTTAGCGAAATCTAAGTACACCACATCCACTGGTCTGCCCCTATCTAGCTCACAGCTCACCTCCTCGTAGAATGTTAAGAGATTGGTTTGACAAGAACGCCCATTTGTAAACCCGTGCTGGTTACTGCTGATGATGCTGTTGTCTTTAGCAAACTCTACGATATAGTCCCTTATCATCCCCTCCAGAAGTTTACATATTATTGATGTCAAACTTACAGGCCTATAATTTCCCAGGATATGCCTCTTCCCCTTTTTGAATATCAGAATCACGTTAGCTTTCCTCCAATCCCGTGGTACATCTCCTGTCCTCATACTGTCAGCAAAGATCAGGAACAGTGGTCTAGAAATAACCTTACTGAGTTCCTTGAGTACTCTCGGATGTACGCCATCCGGGCCTGGTGATTTGTTTGTGTTAAGTTTATCCAGCCTTTCCCTGATTTCACCCTCTGTTAGCCATAGTGGCAAGTCCTGTGTATTACTACTAACCATACAGTCATGATCAGTGTACCCCTCCATTTCCTGTGTAAAGACTGACCAGAAAAAAGCGTTCAGCACGATTGATTTTTCAGTGTCCTCTGTAACCATCCCCCCATCATCGCTAATTATGTGTGCAATATGCTCTGCCCTAGTTTTTTTGCTGTTGATATATTTAAAGAATTTCTTTGGGGTTTTTTTACTATCCTCCTCTATTTGTCTCTCAAAGTTTATTTTAGCCATCTTGATTTTGTGTTTACTTTTCTTATTTGCCTCCTTGTATTGGTCGAAAGCCGATACTGTGCCCTCTGATTTATATTTCCTGAAGGCCAATTTTTTTCCCCTAATAAGTTTTTTAACGCTACGGTTTAGCCAGCCAGGTTTGGCTTTGTCTCTTCTAAATTTATTTCCCATAGGAATGCACTGCAAGATGCATTTGCTTAATATGTTCCTAAAGCATTCCCATTTTTCCTCAGTGGTCAGGGATCCCAGGGTTTGGTCCCAGTTTACCCTTTCCATCAATGAGTACAATTTTGGAAAGTTTGCCCTTCTGAAGTTTAGGGTTCTTATGTTCCCCACTTGCCTTGTTATATTGTTATTTACACTAAATGTGATCATCCTGTGATCACTAGAGCCCAGGTAGTCCTGGACTCCTACCTCCGAGATTAGGTCTGGGTCATTAGTGATCAATAGATCCAGGACTGCATTTTCCCTAGTCGGAGAATCCACCAACTGTGACATGTAATTATCCTGTAAGGTTTCCGTGAATAGACGGGCCTTTTGTGAGTGTGTAGTCCCCTCTACCCAGTTAATGTCGGGATAATTGAAGTCCCCCAATATGATGACTGATCCTAGTTTTGCCACTTTACCGAATAGTGCTAAAAATTCCTGCTCTACCTCCTCCCCTTGTTTAGGTGGCCTATAGCAAACCCCCACAATTACTTTTCCCTTTTCTCCTTCCCTATGGAGTTCTACCCACACGGATTCTAACTCCATACTCATCCCTTCCGTAATGTCACTCCTCTCTATCACCCTTACATTGTTCTTGACGTAGAGACATACCCCTCCCCCTCTTTTTCCCACCCTGTCCTTCCGGTACACCGAATACCCTTGGATATTGGCCAGCCAGTCATGTGAGGGGTCGAACCAAGTCTCCGCTATTCCCACAAGGTCTATGTCCTCCTCATGTACTAACATTTCCAACTCATCCATTTTATTAGCTAGGCTCCTGGCATTAGCATATACCCCTCTTAGTCTTACGGAAGTTAAACGTAATTGGTGGTTATGTTTATTCCTGTTTGGTCTGAGGTTTTCCCGCACAGACCTACCAATTGACGTTATGGCCCTACTGTCGCTGCTGACTCTAATACTACCTTCTGTCCTTTGCTCCCTCCTGACTGACTCTACTTCTGAGCCCTCCCCCCCATCTCCTAGTTTAAAAGCCCCTCCAACTTGGTGGCCATCTTTCTCCCCAAAAGAGCTGTACCTTCCCCATTAAGGTGCAGCCCATCCTTACTAAAGAGCCGGTAGCCGACTGAGAAGTCAGCCCAGTTCTCCAGGAACCCAAACCCCTCCTTCCTACACCAGTTCCTCAGCCACTTGTTAAGTTACCTAATCTCCTTCTGCCTCTCCTGTGTGGCTCGAGGTACAGGCAGTATTTCAGAGAAAAACCACCTTGGAGGTCCTATTCCTCAATCTATTACCTAAGTCCCTGAAATCGTTCTTTAGGATCCTCCACCTTCCTTTTACTTTGTCATTAGTGCCCACATGCACCATGACCGCTGGGTCATCCCCAGCCCCACACAATAATCTGTCTGCCAGATCTGCGATGTGCCGAACTCGGGCGCCCGGTAAACAACATACTGTTCGGCTACCGAGATCTTTTTGACAGATTGCCCTCTCTGTCCTCTTGATAATTGAGTCCCCAACTACCACAATCTGTCTAACCTTTCCTGAGTCACGGCCCCCTTTCTTCCTGGAGCCGCCACTCCCCTGGCAGCTGGAGGAGGGCACCTGCTCCAGCTCTGCCACCCCTGAGTTGATATCCCCCTCAACCTGCAACTCGGCAAATTTGTTAGGGTGAACCAACTCAGGTCTGGCCTCCCTGACACTCTTCCCACTATCCTTCCTAACTGTCACCCAGCTGCGTACCACTGCTGCTTGCGTCTCCTCTACTCCTTCCTCCTCTATGCTCACCCCTGCCAGCGCCTGATGGGTAATGTCCAAGCTCCTTTCCAGGTTGTTGATGCAACGCAGTCTTGCCACTGTGTTCTCTAGATCCAGGATCTGGTCTTCCAGAGCAACAAGTCGCTCACATCTTGCACAGCAGTATTCGCCCTCGATTGGTTCATCAAGGAACTCATACATGGCGCAAGAAGTGTACTGAGTGGCATCCGCAATCCTGTCGGACATTATTACCCACTACTCAGTGTTGGGGGTAACTAGTTACAAAGTAACTAATTACAGTAACTAAATTACTTTTTTTGGTAACTAAGTAAAGTAACTAGTTACAATACTAATATTGGTAACTACACTACTTTACTAGGCTATTGGAGGTAACTACACTACTTTACTAAGCTATAGGAACGTGCTTTCCTGCGTTACCCAAGCCGTGCGATACAATCGTTATTTCGAAAAATAGAGAGGGATGAAGTTTATGACTTTTTGTTGCACTTTTTATTATTCACAGTTTTATTCTGTTTTTTCAGGTTTTGTTCTCATTTTTCCCAAAGCCTGTGTTTATACAATAAACTCTATGCAGAAAGAGTGTCATGTATCTTCTTCTACATGGTCAATTAAGAAAGAGGAAAGTAAAGTAATAAGTAGTGAAGTTACTTTTCAAATGCAGTAACTAGTAAAGTAATCTCATTACAATTTACAAAAGTAACTAGTAACTAGTAACTAGTTACATTTTTTGAGTAACTACCCCAACACTGCCACTACTCTATGGGGATAATGTTAACGACCTGCTATTCCTTACCTACACTACCTCTAACTCCCCTGGTACTAAACTTGGGGTACTCACCAGTCGCTAATATACTCACCAGTCACTAAGATACTCACCAGTCGCAAAGATCCTCACCAGTCGCAAAGATCCTCACCAGTCGCAAAGATATTCACCAGTCGCAAAGATCCTCACCAGTCGCCTTAGATACTCACCAGTCGCACGGACACTCACCAGTCGCAAAGATACTCCCCAGTCGCAAGGATACTCACCAGTCGCAAAGATACTCCCCAGTCACAAGGATACTCACCAGTCGCAAAGATACTCACCAGTCGCAAAGATGCTCACCAATCGCAAAGATACTCACCCACCAGTCGCAAAGATACTCACTAGTCGTAAAGATACTCACCAGTCGCAAAGATGCTCACCAGTCGCAAAGATACTCACCCACCAGTCGCAAAGATACTCACTAGTCGCAAAGATACTCACCAGTCGCAAAGATACTCACCAGTCGCAAAGATACTCACCAGTCGCAGATACTCACCAGTCGCAAGATACTCACCAGTTGCAAGGATACTCACCAGTCACAAGGATACTCACCAGTTGCAAAGATACTCACTGGTCGGTCAGTCACAGATCACCGTCGGTCAGTCGCAGAGCACTGTCGGTCAGTCTCAGAGCACAGTCAGTCAGTCGCAGAGCAGTCTGTCAGTCGCAGAGCAGTCGCAGAGTAGTTTTAGAGTGAGCAGAGCAGATAGATCAGCTCAGTGCAGATCGTTCCACAGCTACCCCTCTCAGTCTATAGTAGCCCCTTAGTAACCTGTATTGCTTGTAGTTTTTGTACTTGTATGTAGTTTGTACTTGTAGTCCCCCACCAGCCCACCCCCCTACCAGCTGATCAGTTGCTTCCTACTTACGTCCCCGGTCTCGGTCAGGTCCTGTCAGGTCCTTGTCTCCGCCGCCGCTGCTCTGTCCCCGCTCTGTCTCCCTGGTCACTCGGTCACCCTCCGAGGCTCCTGCACCCGGCCCCCGGCTTCCTAGTGCTGGTTTCCCAGCTTCCCCCGCACGTGCGGCTCGTGGCTCCTCCTCCGCTCCTCCTCCACACACACACACACAGCTCCCCTCGCTGTGTGTGTGCTGTGCACGGATCACTCGCAGCTTCCGGCTTCCGGCTCCACTCCACTCGCAACATGAGGTTGTACATAGTACTGCACAGCATAGCAGGGTCTTCCCAAAGTGTCATAAGTAAACACCGGTGGAGGACATCGAACACGATCTCCTCTCCTCAACCCCTCAGGCATAAATCCAGAGAACTCTGGGACAGCATTAGTGGGGAAATGTGGTGCTCCAACCATGCCTGGAACTGTAGGCACAAAATTTTGGGCTGTTGGTTCAAAAGCAGGAGTAGCTGGGTTCAAACCTCCCCTCTGAGGGAGGCCCCCATCAGTACTAGGTGAAGGAACCAGTACAGGAGACTCTGGTGGATGTGTAAACCAGTCACTGTCATCACTCTGGTCTCCACTGTTAGCACAAGGCACATCATTAGAATCTGTAGCAATGTCAGATTGTGGCTCCTCATCAACAGTAGCAACTTGTGGTACCGGAAGCAAATGATTCCTATGCCAGGCTTTGATCCGACCCTCAGGTCCTCAAATCCTGTATACTGGAATCTAAGGCAGTTTTTCTACAACTTCAAACAACTCATTTCTCCAGCGATCAGCTAACTTATGTTTGGCTGAGGGTCCCAAATTGCGGAGAAGCACTTTATCACCAGGTTGTAAGTCTTTGTAACAAACTTTGGAATCAAAATGCCTTTTATTGGCAGCATTTAATTTCGCAGCATTTTCCTCAGCCATCTGATAGGCCTCTTTCAAACTCTGTTTAAGTCATGCCACATACTGATACTGATTCCTCTGTTCCACTCCATCAGTAGACACGCCCAACTGAATGTCAATAGGGAGACGGGCTTCTCTCCCAAACATGAGAAAATAAGGAAAAAAGCCAGTGGATTCATGTCTGGTGCAATTGCAGGCATGTACCATAGCTCCAACATGTCGGCTCCAGGTCTGCTTAGCACCATTAGGGAGGGTACCCAACATGTTCAACAAGGTACGATTGAAACGTTCAGGGAGAGCATCACCCTCTGGATGATAAGGGGTGGTGCGGCCATTGTTGATGTTAAGCAATGTTAACAGCTCTTTAATTAGGCGACTTTCAAAGTCCCACCCCTGGTCAGAGTGAAGTCGATTTGGCAATCCATAGTGAACAAAAAACTTCTCCCACAGCACTTTGGCTACAGTTACTGCTTTCTGATCTTTGGTGGGATAGGCTTGAGCATAGCGAGTATAGTGATCAGTCACAATCAAAATATTTCCCACACCACTGCTGTCATTGTCAATACACAAAAAGTCCATGCACACTAAATCCATGGGACCAGAACTTTTCAAGTGTTCCATAGGAGCAGCTCGAGTAGGCAGAGTTTTCCGTTGCAGACATCTCACACAACGGCGGCAATAGTCCACAACAGCTTCCCTCATTCGTGGCCAAAAGAATCGGTCTTGGATTAATCCATAGGTTTTTTCAACTCCTAGATGCCCATGTTGATCATGCAAACTTCTCAAAACAGAGTTTCTATAGACTTGAGGGAGCACTAGCTGTCTCCTTCCAGGATGATCATGAAACAAATGTATCCTGTATAAAAGTCCATCAATTATTTTGAGCTTATCCCATTCCTTAAGATAGTAGGTACTCTGCTCAGGTAGGTATTTTCTCATGTAGTTAGGATCTTTGCGGAAAACAGACTCTCTAACATGTCTGATTATTGGATCTCTTTTTTGTAGAAGGATCATATCTTTCTTTTGCAGCTGGATGTTTTCTGGCACCCCTAAAGCAGTGGGGCAGCAATACATGTTTGGAATACACTTTTCACCAGCTCCCAGGGAATCAATAGCTCGTAGGTCAGAGAAAACAATATTGTCTCCTTGTACAGCAGCTGTAGCACAATAGGCAGCCACAATAGGCGCAGGTACTTCCTCCCAGTCACTTTCTTCCAAGTTCATGGGTAATCCAGGGCACCTAGAAAGAGCATCAGCCCCAATATTCTTGGGACCCGGCTTGTACTTGAGAGTGAATTGATAATTAGACAAGGCAGCAAGCCACCTATGACCAGTGGCATCTAGCTTAGCTGTAGTCAAAACATAAGTGAGGGGGTTGTTGTCGGTTCTCACCTCAAACTGAGTTCCATACAAGTAATCATGCAGCTTTTCAACAATAGCCCACTTCAGGGCAAGAAATTCCAGTTTATGAACAGGATAAATCTTTTCTGCTGGGCTTAGACTGCGACTGATATAAGCAACAGGCTCTTTTATCCACAGGAGCGGCATACCGCAAGGTTTCGTTTGCTTTTAGCGCCTCCTGCAGTTTGTGGATGCTCACACGGATAGGTAGATATGAAATAGCAAATGTCCTTTTAGGTGGCAGTCCCTCTTCCAGGGCCCACTGCCTCACAGCTTCTGTAGATAACAATGACATGGTCGTTCCTTAATGTCCTGATCCAAGATTTGTATGTCAGCAGTGCCTCCAAATGTAGCGTTATTTTGATCACTCTAGGCGGCTACTGGGGTATAATGATGCCACCTGTGTAGTATTTAGGAGCAGAGTCTATATAATCTGTGTGATCAGGACAGGATTTATTGTAAGCGCCAGTGCCTCAATCAGAGCTTGTGATTAGCAAGGGAAATCCCAATTGAGAAAACATATCCATATAGACAGTAATCCACACAGCATGGTGTTTAAATGTCCATGTATTGAAGAAATAACATTCAGTGAACCATACAACATAACATTTTTCCTCATAGGAACATGAAATCATTAGCAGTGTGTCTGTGTGTCTCAGTGAGGGGATGTTACAACACTTACAGTCTGTTCTCTCAGCAGGACATTTCTGTGTCTCCTCATGTTTTCTTTTTTGTCCAGTCTCCCTCAGAAATCCTTGCTCTGCCCTTTTTGATGACCTCAGCTTTCTTGCCGAGAGAGAAAGAAAGCACAGCAGCCATATTGACAAAGGGCAAAACAAACACTGCATAACAGGAATACACACTTGAAAGATGGGCAAAGAAATTATCACATCACTACATAGGGTTGAACGGTTTCTCTGTATCCCTGGAAACAGTTTTATATTTTGTTGTGACTGGTACTTGTAGTCCATTACAGTCCGGCCTGGATGTGAAACCTAAATCCTGGGACTACAGCTCCTAAGATGCTTTGCTTTTCTCCCTGGTGTTAATCACTCTGCTGGCAGGATATAATGACATAGAGTTTTAGTTGAGCACTAGGGGAAAGCAGTCATACTGTAGCAATGCTGCAGAGTGTCTCCTGATAAGCAGGCGATATCAGCCAGCTCCTGGCTACACTTTTCTAACTGTAGCTGGGTAACTGATTCCGTTTCCTTTGTGGACTCAGGGTCAATCACCCTTTCAGTCACTTTTGATACTGGACGCTCTTCAGTTTGGGCACTCACCAGTCCAATTCCTGTTTGGAATCTCCTGAGGGATCCCAATCTCCAACCTTCTCCTCTAGCAATTAAAATCCATCCCGAACTTGGGTGACACCAGGTCTGTCCTCTCCTCACTCTCCCCCTCCCCCCCAGGCTCACCTGGTGTTAACGCAGCATCTGGCTTCTCAGGGGTGCTGATGGCAGTGAGGATGACAGCAGCTGCCAGCTTCTCCCATATAGTGCGGGACGCTGTGTCTCTGCAGCATGCAAGGGGGGAAAGCTTCATCTTCGCTAGAGCAAATCTTTGCCCCTGACCAGAGGTATAGTTGGCTGTCTTCAGTCCCAGCCCTGAAGACAACTCAGGCCTTTCCGTGCTAAGCCCTGATAGACTTGTTGACAGCCCCTCACCCTGTTGCAGCTTGTCTAGAGAGTTCTGACATTTCAGTGCAGAAACTACTGTGCCAATTAACTCATAGAAAATTTTGTGGGAGATCGCTCAGTAGCAAATCTAGAAGTGCTTTCCCACAGTGATCACAGCAGTTCCATACCTTTATTTTAGAAATGACCTATCTGCACGGCCTGCAGACTCCTGTATCAGTGAGCAACTCCTCTTGCAGCTCCCCCAGCCAGTCTGGATACCTCCGAGCATTATCACTCTGGATAGTTGTCGCGATCCGGTAACTGAAAAATCAGATGTGCGCCACCATCTTGGTGCTCTCACGTGTTGCCCACGCTTCGAATGCCTCTTCTACCATGTCTGCACTCTTCTCTTGCAGCTCTGAACTCTGCCCCTCTTCCTCTAGTCTCTTTGACACCAGAGTCTCTCCACCCACCCAAACTTTTTACAGTCTACTAGAAAATGCACCCTTCTGGCAGCTATTCTCTCTAACAAAATAACATTGGCACTATAACACACTGTTGCAGCAGTCCTCCTCTGTATCCACATACACTGGATAGTTTACAGAACATCCCAAACTCCGATCCTCTTAGCGGTTGTCGGTAGCAATGGCTGAATACACTAAAGAGAACTCCCGGTCGAGCCCCCACATGCAGCGCACGCCCCTGAAAGGGCCTGCTGATTTGCTCCAGGTTCTTTTCCTAGGTTAGTGCAGCAGCAGCCAGGTACACAGCAACAGTCACTTTTTCTGCCTCAATGAACAGTCTAGGGGTTTGTCTTTTCGAGATTTGTTACTGAAGAAACTTGGATGGGGTGAAGGGAGCTGTGGGATACTCCAGTATCACTGTTCAGCAATAAGAGGACACTCTCTACTTTGTCAAAGCTTCTTAGCCCAGTCCCTAGTAGTAGTTAAGGGAATGAGCAACTTTGAGACACTATAAGGATTGCCCTAGTTAAGCAAGAATTAGCACCGATGCACAAGGGATAGTAACAGCAACAGTCACCAGGATCCTAGATTCGGGTCTTTACTCACAATGTCCCTGGATACTTGGATGCCTCCTTCCAATATCAGCCAGACATACACCAATGAGACCAGACTCCAGGTGATATCCCTTGATTAGTTCCAGAGATTCTCAGGAAATAGGTCCCCAAGCTCTGGCATAGCTGGGATGAGCATATGTAGAAAATCAGCTGGGTTGCCTAAAAAGACAGCAGCCCTTCAGGTTGGGAACTTCTCCTCCTGGAAAAGAACAACGCTGCCCCAGACCTCAGACTACTTATATACTTCCCAGCCACCTAGATTGGCACCCTCCCACATGAATCGGCTGAAATAACATAAATATTCAGGCTGCTGATTTGCTTTTTCCAGCCCACTATATTCTAGACTCTTCCAGAAGACAAGGGGAAACAATCAAACCTGCATCCAGTGAAGTCCAGAAAACCCAAAGCAATCACAAACTGCTCCACTGATTCCAGAGGAGCCAAAACTAAATTTACCCAACCACTCTAGCAACCTACCTATCTAGGAGGGTGTTACACTCATTAGGTTTCGGGGGGGGGGGCTGCAGAGGATGTATTACTTTCCTTACCCCTGCTTTGTTTAGCTCTGGTGCTCTTCTTCCTCTGGTGCTCAGGGCTGGGGGAGGTCCCTTAGAGTTATCACATACAATGAAGGGCTATAAACATTGTATTGTACATGAAGGAGGCAGGAGTCCGACCATGGCCAAGAGAGCCTTAGAGGGGAGGCTTAGCAGGACTAGCAGCACCTCTGGAGGGACCCTGATGAAGCGAGGAATGGGGTACATCCTATTCATGCTCCCCTACACTGCAAGAGTAGATTTTGCCTAGTTCTTGGAGTTGGGCATTAGATGGGCACCACTAAAGAGCTGATTCAGCACCATTATAATTTGGAGACCCTTGTGATGAGATTTTTACCCCCTTGATTTGTGTCTCTGCCCCTCCCACTGGACCAAAGGTGTGGCTCTTTATAGGTGGACTCCTCAGTCACTTGGCTATTACATTTAATAGAGAATCCATTGGGTGGGGGAAGTGTAACACAATAACTTGACATTGTTAAGGCCACGGTCAGAGATGTATAGTAACTAAGTAGAACTACTTCACTACTGTACTTAAGTACTGAAAGGCGGTATCTGTACTTTTCTAGAGTAGAATTTTTTTCTCCTACTTCCACTTTTACTTCACTACATTTTTTCAATGATTTCAATACTTCTACTCCGATATTTTTTTTTGTGCTGCATAGTTACTCGTTACAATTATAAAAATTACCACTGCCAGAACAGTAGATGGCAGGTTTCGTGAAGCTCAAAACATGTGTATTATCAGTGCATACGAAAATAAAAGCTACTGTATTGTCAGGGTTATTTGGGGAGGTTAATTTCACAAATAGAAATGAAATGTCATATTTTGATCTACATAGAAATGAAGCAGTAGCATCCATTTTTGTCAGGTTACTAAATGGTTAAAATATCCTTTAACAGAAAATTGCCTGTTCAGGAAATTTTCTTAAACAGGTTTACCCAAACAGGCTGTGTTAAGCTAAAGTAATAAGTAGTCTGTTGACTTTCTTTAAGATAAAGACTAGCTGACAATATACCAAGGTAATCCTGTTTGTGTGGGATCATAAAATGAGTCAGGTATTCTGTGTTTAAATTCATTTAAAATTAGGATTTACAGATACGTTATATCTTATATGTAACATAATATTAACAATGAAATATATAACTAGCATACATAGATATGTAGAAAATTGTTATACATTATAATGTTTCATATTTAGCTAACTTCTAACCTTACTGATTTTGATGAATCATCTCTGTATGTCAAAACAGGCTTCAGTAAACATTTGTAAATTGTAAGTCGTAGAAAGCATCATAAACTTTTCTGGCCTTGCCAGGTGTTTAATTTAGAAGGTCTGGTTGTAAGCTATGGGTCAATATAAAGGTTCGAAGTTTATTTGAAGATAAATAATGCTGTCATACTGAACCTAAGTGCAATGCAATACTGCCATTTTGCTGACTACGGTAATTGAAGTCTTTGGGTTAAAAAGTAAAATATATATATTTTAAATAAGATATATTAAATATTAGAATGGTGTTATCAAGATTAATTCCTTATTTAGATACATGATGGATATGAAATGGACATGTCATAGATGAAAGCATGGATACATTATTATGTTGTTTTATAATAGTCTTAAATGGAGAAATCTTTATTTAATTCTAATATACTGGTTGACCAAGAGGTGTCACCCTATGACATCACCAGTTAATGAATAAGATGTTCCAACCAATGATGATCATGTAAATCCCTCTGGGTTTAACTTATGGTAATTTTAATAGTCCTTTGTTCTATACCATATAAAAGCCCAGATGAGAGAGACACATGAGACATCACATTTTGCCCAATATACATCACACATACAACATACACACTACTAACAGCTATGCACAGACTCATCTACACAGACTTCCTTTCAAACCATCATGTATCTGAACCTTTGAGGGACGCCAAACGAAGCTCCTCCCTAATTGGCCACCATCTTGGAAATGCAGCCATCTTAAGGAACCTGGTAACTACTATTCTAAGCTAGCGGCCATTTTAAATATGGTAATTATGCCTTGCTATTTATTTGATTATTATTCAATATTGTTTATGTACTTCCTTAAATGTTTTACATTTCATATTTAAGGGGTAACGAAAGTACAATCCCAGCCGTATAAACCATATGTAGATTTTTCTCTAAAGAGATGATTTTTGTTTTTATAACATTTTTATTAATATTAGATTAAGCGCATTATTTGCGATTTTAAGTCTTCCGTTTTGCATGGCTTATTCTCACTTCATCTGCAGTGAAGTGATTACCAGGTTTTACATTGCGCAGACAATTGTGGTCTGATTGTATAGTATACATTAAATATGGTTTCTACTACATCTGGGAAAAACATAATCTTGCTTTCGTTTCACTTTAACTTTGTTTCAGTTTCACTTTCATTATTGAGCTACCAATCACATTGCATTTAGTGTTTGAAGTTGGTATTTTTGTGAAGTTATATTTTTTTTTTGTCATCTCAAGTTTGATCATTTATCGTGATTACATGTCTCGTGAATAAAACTTTTATATATTCCATACTGTAGACTGTTTTCACTAAGATTGGTATATGCTTTTAAAAAGAAATTATTCAATAAAAAGAACTCGTTACATATTGATTTATGGGATAAGTTGAGAATCTCCTACATCATAGATCTTTGCTTATTATTAACCATAAATAGACACTGTGATATTCAGAGCAGTATAAACATTCTGACATAATGGAGGCACAGCGAGATATTATTAATTATTATTAATTATTAATTCTGACATAATACAGGCACTGCTGAGATATTAATAATTTCTTACATATGCCAATCATAATTATGATCATGATGACATAATTCATAACTTGTGATGTTGATAGAAATGCCTTAAAAAAATGTCTACAGAAGGTAAGGTTCATGCTGCCAACTCTGGCAAGATGTTAATCCCACAGCCCCAGTAGATTCGGCACAGATCTAGAATATGTAGAGACACCTCTCTGAGTCTGAAATGGTGGAATATGTAGATGCTGGTTGGAGTTATACCAAAATCCTCAGGAAAAGTTGGGCCAAATATGGGCACCTGACGTGGGTAGAGGATAACCCGCTGTATGAACTCACCAATAGCTTCTCTAACACCAAAGACGTCAGGAAGCGTGATCACATACTTTTAGAATCATGGCCAATCTTACTGTATCTCTGTGAGGAACTGCACCAGAAGGCTCAGCAAAAAGGAATTTAGTCAAGTTCTAATCTCAACTCTAAATAAGTGAGAATGAGATAAGGAACCTCCTTGAGCAGGTGAAAGTAACCTCTATTGGGACACATTAGTTAAGAGAATGTAGCGTGAAACTGCAAAATGAAGTAGAACTGTGGCAGAAGTCTTATCAAGAAAGCTGTAATGAAAGCAAACATTTGTAAGAGAAATGTAAATGATTAATGCAATGAGTAGGAAGTGTTTTAAGCAAGGAAAAATGTTTTCTAGCAAAAGTTGCTGAGTAACCAGCAGTGGAAAATTAAGTTGCCGAGTAACCAGCAGTGGAAAATTTAAAAATAAAAAAATGTAACAGTTCAAGTAAGGACAGGAACTCATTAGTAAATAAATATGAGAGTTCCAAAAGATTATGGTGTCTAGGTAAAAGGGTAATGCTTATCAGTCCTGCATTAAAAATTAAATATTTAAATAGACCCAGATATGATTCCCAGTCTGATGGTTATGACCCAGACAAGAGGGGGGGGAGTCAGGTAGAAGTCCACATCCTACCCCAGCCATATTCCTAATATAGGAGGGCAGAAATTGGGCAGCCATGCATAACTAGGTATGAGTCATATCAAGGTCACTGCAAAAAGACTAGCACCCCTAAAATGATACCATACACCTCCAGGTTTTAAAAGTTAGTTTTAAAAAGAGTACTGTCCTGATTCTTGTTAAGAATAGGGTCCTTAGACATTACTAATCATCTGGAGGCCTATGAAAACAGCCTATCTGTGTTGTGCCTCAAGGATGTAATTTTAAAAGTCAGCCCACACATAAAAAAAAAAAAAACCTTAACTGCTGCTAGAGCTGCTATCTATAATTTAAAATGTATACAGCACCAAAGCCCATTGAATTATTAGCTGTACTCAAAAGTGCCTAACACCCTTCAATGAAGGAGCCTGAGTACAACCACTCAGAATTTAAATCCCTGTGCTTTGAGGCATTGCCCATGTACATAAATAATAAGTTTGGCAAGGGACTACAAGTTGGGGTGTTCACTGGAATGGTTGGTAAAAGAGAGCGACAATTTGTACTCCATCCAACAGACCAGTGAATACAAAGAAAGGCGTGAGCCTGTCACCAAAACTGTGGCAGAAACACACCTTTCTCCTCAAACCCTCATACTGAAAAAAAAAAAAATAAATAATAAAAAGGAGCAAAGTTTTATACTGGATAACTCAAGGAGGACATCGGACACCCCACCAATAAGGAGGGGGGGGGAACAGAGGCAATTTTAGGATTTCCCTCCAAGGGGATAGGGCCCAAGGTTAAATAGAATCTCTAGGGAGCATCCCCAAAGAGCCAAATTAACCCTTGAAGATGGAAACCCTAGCTATGCCCAATATCCTTAACAAAGGGGGGGACACCCACAAATAAATAGGGATTTGCCCCATCTTAGGGCTCCCCAAAATCCTCGGGAAGATCAAGAGACGTTAAGGCCCAGATCTCACGCCAGAACCGAATAAGCGGTTCTGATGGGGATCTGTCCAATCTGTCTGAACCCGAGAGACATAGGCAACGCAGGAGGCGGAGCCAATAATACAATTCTACAATAATACAATTCTAAAGAGGTTTTCAGCAGAGTAGATGCCAAGTTGGATCGGATGATGACTTGGTTCACTTAGGACGCTGTAAGAATTCCTTTTTAGGAACACATCCTGTGTCCAGCCAAAGGCCACAAAATCCTTAAATGCCCAAATAGCAAGGGATCAGAGGGACACACTGAATGAAGGCATAGGAGACAGAGGTTCTAACACCATTTTATCCCCAGGTCACAGTATTGAGGATCCTGAAATCTATGCCGGGGATCTTGGTTGTTAGATACTAACTACCCTCCTATTTTTCAGTGGTCACTTCATCCCTCTGACTCAAACAGGTTGCTCAAAGCGGGCATATTTTGAAAGATCGCCAATGACGGTGATATCAAGGAGGATCAAACCCTAATGACGTAATGAAGTCAAGAGGTTAAAGGTTGTATACGGTAACCAAGAAGGAATCCTCAATGCCAGGTAGTTTAGTTGAATAAAAAAAAAAAAAAAAAAAAAAATTTGTATTGATGCCCCAAAGGGGGAGATATTATATATTTTTCTCCTAAGTAGTAGGTAAATGTAAACAAAATATGGTATCATTGTACAATTATTCAATGTGTGGTATCCATGGTGATAAATACTTCCCCATGTTAATGAGCCCCAGAAGTTAGTCTCACATTCCATGGTGGTCAGATAAAAGACTGATCCCACAATGGAATAAAGGGGAACTCTGAGAAAGCTTAGATTACCAACCTCACATTAAAATGTCAATTGATGAGAATATATATTCATACTGTATATTTCATCCAATAGAGGGAGAATAACCTTCCATGCCAGGTCGTTGATTGGTACAGACGATGATGTTAACCATAGACGCGGCAATCGGATGGGTCATCTTACTCCTTGGAGCCCAGCTCAGGACGGAAACCCTCATTGAATCAAGTACCTCTTCAGGAATCCTGCTGCGAGACGCCCAAGATTCTTGTTGACGGAGAGGAAGATTTGTTTTAAAAGATCTTTGTGCATTTGATCCGAGGAAATCCACTAAGATGAATCGCACTACCTCCTGTTTTCAGTTGAAGGAGATATGAGAATGGTGCATTGCACATGTGAGCAAAACTCAGTCTGGGTGTATGACACTCTAGACCATGCTGAGACCATTCATTGCTCAATCCACGTTCAAGGAGATTTCTCGGATTCCTGTTTGCCAACATTGTTTTACTGCGTTTTGAATGGTAGTTGACAATACCATCGCAGTAGTTCATTTCTATATCTACCAAAACTTTGCAAGCTAAAGTTGGAGATTTCAAGGAAATTTGAGTTTCTTTACTAAGAGATCGAAATTCAAAAGACTAACAAGGAACAGTTGTGACATAGCTGACAATAGCAAAGTCGCTATGAACTGACACTTGGAACTGTTTTTTTTTCATTTTCATCGCTTTGCTTGAAAGTTATAATGAACAATCCCCAATATGCACTACTCTCTTAGAGAAAGATGACAGGACATTTTCCTTTTAATGAAACTTCCTCCCAGTTAGTTAAGGTTGATCACCAAACTACTGGGAAGAAGGGGGGATATGTCAGGGTTATTTGGGGAGGTTAATTTCACAAATAGAAATGAAATGTCATATTTTGATCTACATAGAAATGAAGCAGTAGCATCCATTTTTGTCAGGTTACTCAATGGTTAAAATATCCTTTAACAGAAAATTGCCTGTTCAGGAAATTTTCTTAACAGGTTTACCCAAACAGGCTGTGTTAGGCTAAAGTAATAAATAGTCTGTTGACTTTCTTTAAGATAAAGACTAGCTGACAATATACCAAGGTAATCCTGTTTGTGTGGGATCATAAAATGAGTCAGGTATTCTGTGTTTAAATTCATTTAAAATTAGGATTTACAGATACGTTATATCTTATATGTAAATAATATTAACAATGAAATATATAACTAGCATACATAGATATGTAGAAAATTGTTATACATTATAATGTTTCATATTTTGCTAACTTCTAACCTTACTGATTTTGATGAATCATCTCTGTATGTCAAAACAGGCTTCAGTAAACATTTGTAAATTGTAAGTCGTAGAAAGCATCATAAACTTTTCTGGCCTTGCCAGGTGTTTAATTTAGAAGGTCTGGTTGTAAGCTATGGGTCAATATAAAGGTTCGAAGTTTATTTGAAGATAAATAATGCTGTCATACTGAACCTAAGTGCAATGCATTACTGCCATTTTGCTGACTACGGTAATTGAAGTCTTTGGGATAAAAAGTAAAATATATATATTTTAAATAAGATATATTAAATATTAGAATGGTGTTATCAAGATTAATTCCTTATTTAGATACATGATGGATATGAAATGGACATGTCATAGATGAAAGCATGGATACATTATTATGTTGTTTTATAATAGTCTTAAATGGAGAAATCTTTAATTAATTTTAATATACTGGTTGACCAAGAGGTGTCACCCTATGACATCACCAGTTAATGAATAAGATGTTCCAACCAATGATGATCATGTAACTCCCTCTGGGTTTAACTTATGGTAATTTTAATAGTCCTTTGTTCTATACCATATAAAAGCCCAGATGAGAGAGACACATGAGACATCACATTTTGCCCAATATACATCACACATACAACATACACACTACTAACAGCTATGCACAGACTCATCTACACAGACTTCCTTTCAAACCATCATGTATCTGAACCTTTGAGGGATGCCAAACGAAGCTCCTCCCTAATTGGCCACCATCTTGGAAATGCAGCCATCTTAAGGAACCTGGTAACTACTATTCTAAGCTAGCGGCCATTTTAAATATGATAATTATGCCTTGCTATTTATTTGATTATTATTCAATATTGTTTATGTACTTCCTTAAATGTTTTACATTTCATATTTAAGGGGTAACGAAAGTACAATCCCAGCCGTATAAACCATATGTAGATTTTTCTCTAAAGAGATGATTTTTGTTTTTATAACATTTTTATTAATATTAGATTAAGCACATTATTTGCGATTTTAAGTCTTCCGTTTTGCATGGCTTATTCTCACTTCATCTGCAGTGAAGTGATTATCAGTTTTTGCATTGCGCAGACAATTGTGGTCTGATTGTATAGTATACATTAAATATGATTTCTACTACATCTGGGAAAAACATAATCTTGCTTTCGCTTCACTTTAACTTTGTTTCAGTTTCACTTTCATTATTGAGCTACCAATCACATTGCATTTAGTGTTTGAAGTTGGTATTTTTGTGAAGTTATATTTTTTTTTTGTCATCTCAAGTTTGATCATTTATCGTGATTACATGTCTCGTGAATAAAACTTTTATATATTCCATACTGTAGACTGTTTTCACTAAGATTGGTATATGCTTTTAAAAAGAAATTATTCAATAAAAAGAACTCGATACATATTGATTTATGGGATAAGTTGAGAATCTCCTACATCATAGATCTTTGCTTATTATTAACCATAAATAGACACTGTGATATTCAGAGCAGTAAAACATTCTGACATAATGGAGGCACAGCGAGATATTATTAATTATTATTAATTATTAATTCTGACAGTATATATAAATAAAAGCTGCATTTGAAATAATAAAAAACAATATGATGTTCAAACTTTTGACTTCTTTCTTTAATAACTACATAACACAGTACTTGTACTTTTACTTTCAGTACTTGAGTAGCAAAATTTAAAAAAAAACTACTTGCAATACTTAAGTACAAAAAATGTTGAATACTTTAGTACTTCTACTCAAGTCACTTTTTGATCGAGCACTTCCACTTCTACTGAAGTCACTTTTTGATCGAGCACTTGTACTTTTACTCAAGTATGGGTTTCGAGTACTTTATACAACTCTGGCCACGGTTTTATTTCTGCAGTTTCTGACCATCTCCTGTATCATGTCTGCAATCTCTGACCATCTCATGTACTATGACTGCACTCTGTAACCTGTACTATGTCTGCAGTCTCTAGCTCTTATATTTAATAGAGAATTCATTGGGGAGAGGGGGGGGGGGGCACCATCATTTGACATTGTTAAGGCCATGATGGATGGACAGGACTGGGGATTCTGGTGGGGAGATTTCACCCTATAAGAATCTAGTATGTCATGCCACAAATCACTCAAAACTAAATATATGAATTTGTGTGGAGTGGGCCATTTAGAGAAATCTTTACCCACTCAATAGCAGGTAAGATATGAGTCAACTGTCACTGTCCAGATTTGTTTTAAAGTGAACCTTTTAGATATTTTACGCGTTTAAAAGTGAAAGCCTTGCCCAGTAGTAGACACGGCAAGATGCCAGCTGTTCTATAGTAAACCCTCTGTGGTGCTCCTCTCTGAAACTAGGTTCACTTCAGTCATTTGGTTAAATCGGCCAACTGCCACCCCTCTGTCCAATCAGTTTTCCTGAGGCAGCCTCAATGTTTAAGGAACAAACAGAAATTCCCAATGCTGCCGTATCTTGTCTAATAAAAGGTAAAGAAGATGGTGAATGAAATGTTCAGAATCCTGGAGACAGGAGGGAGGATGCTGGAACCACAAGCTGCAGGGAGCTGAATGACAGCTGTCAAACTCAGAGTAGAACTGACCAATCGGAACGCTTTCAGAGGCAAGTCAGCCTCTGAAACGCATTCCGACTGGTCAGTTCCGCTCCGGGTTTGACAGCTGTCATTCGGCTTACTGCAGCTCATGGTTTTTTATATTCACTTAATAAACTGTTTTCACTATCGGTCACCTGGTCCATCTCTCCCCTTCCCCTCACTGTTTATGGAATGGCAGCCCAGACATCAGGAAGATCAGGCCCCTAGTGACACATGAAAGCTAGTTTCAGAGAGGTGCACAGGGGAATATTTATTTGGCTAACAAAGGTACAAATTGCAATCTTTTGCTATTAAAATTTTAAAAATGGCTGCCAAAGCAGAAAGTAGAAATAACCTCTGCCGTGTTTTATACTGAAGTATGATACAGTAATTTAGTTTCAGGTGGTAAAGAATTCTATAACATATGTGGATAGATATCTTAGAATTATTATTTTATAGACATTTCTATCAACAGGCATTTTTTTTCTTGCTGTACCCACATTTGACCTTAATTCCCAGTAATACTTTTATTTTCAATAGGCAAACATTGTTGTATTATCAATAAAGGCAATCTAAATATCCTTATCTGATTTCCCGTTTCACCTATTAACCCCTACTTCCAGCACTATTCTCTGGTATCTACACACTGCAAATATTGACTCTCCACATAAACATTTAATTGTCAATAAAAGCCTTTGACACTTATGAAATGCTTGATGAATAATTAACCACTTAAGCCCCGGAAGATTTTACCCCCTTCCTGACCAGGGTTTTTTTTGCGATTTTTTACTGCGTGACTTTAACGGACAATTGCGCGGTCGTGCGACGATGTACCTAAACGAATTTCACGTCCTTTTTTTCCCACAAACAGAGCTTTCTTTTGGTGGTATTTGATCACCTGTGCGGTTTTTTGATCATGCGCTATAAACAAAAAAATAGCGTAAATTTTGCAAAAATAACAATATTTTTCACATTTTTTTTATTTGAAATTCCCAAAAAAAAAATTTAAAAATCAAAATTTTTTAACATTTTTGGCCAATTTGTTTTATGCTACATATGTTTGGTAAAAAAAAAATCGCAAAAAGCGTATTTTGATTGGTTTGCGCAAAAGTTATCGCGTTTACTAACAAAGGGAAAGATTTTTGTCATTTTTGGTGTTTTTTTTTTAATGAGTAATGGCGGCGATCTGCGATTTTTTTTGCGGGACTACGACATTGCGGCGGACAGATCGGACCCTTGACTGACATTTTTGACACTTTTGGGGTTACCAGCGACATTACTGCAGTAATCAGTGCTATATATATGCACTGTTACTGTAAAAATGACACTGGCAGGGAAGGGGTTAACTGTATTGGAGAGGGAGGGGTTAAGTGTGTCCTAGGGGCGTGCTTCTAACTGTGGGGGGACATGGCTACTACTGTAAAAACAGAGATCAACGGTCCTACATAGTAGAACCGTCTGATCTCCATTTTTACACAGGGGAGAATGACAGGCGGCTTATTTACATAAGCCGCCTGCCTTTCTCCCTCTCTACCGACGATTGCAGTGTGACCGGCGGACATCGGGTCCGCCGGTCACACGCGCGGACTCCTCAGTGAACGAGCCAGGGCGGGCGCGCGCTCGCCCGCTATTGGCTCACAAGGCGGTCACAGGCTAGTGACGTATATATATGTCATTCTGCCTGGCCGGGGCTGACTGCCGCAGTAAATATACTGTGTGCAGTCGGCAAGCGGTTAAAATGCGCTGTATATTGACTGTCACAATAAGGCCCCTTTCGACTTGTCCTGCGACTTGTGACTGCAAAGACACACGACAAGTCGTACCCCCCGATTTCCAATGGGTACTGTTCATATCTGTACAACTTCAAGTTGCAGTGACTTCAAAGTAGTCCTTGCACTACTTTGGTTTGACGTTGATTCGTTTTGAAGTCCATATACCTCAAGATTACACAGGCATTGCTTCAAGTCTGGGCAGCATGGAACGCTGGGCACTATATGGGCATGGGGTACTTACATAGTTAGGTTGAAAGAACACACTAGTCCATCTAGGTCAACCAATTAAAAAAAAAACCACACACACAAATAGAAAACCTCCATATACACTATACTATACTCATACTTGATGCAGAGAAAGACAAAAAACAAAGTATGATCTAAATCACTCCAGTGGGGAGAAAAATGTTATTGCCTCTAAAAATTTGTATCTGGTTATATTTTGTGTATTTAGGAATGCATCTAGCTTTATTTTTAAAAACAATCTACTGAGCTGGTCAGGACTAATTCTTGAGGGGGTCTATTTAATACTTTTACAGGTCTTACTGTGAAGAAGCCTTTTCCAGATGTGAAGGGTAAATCTCTTTTCCTCCAGAAGTAAAGAGTGCTCCTTTGTCCTCTGTGATGACCTGAAAGTGAATAACTCAACACTAAGTTCACTATATGGACTACTTATGTAATTTACACATGGTGATCATACCCAGAACACCCAGATCCTTCTCCGCCATTGACTCCCCCAGCTATTCTCCTCCTAGTTTGCATGACACATGCACATTTTTAGCCCCTAAGTGCATAACTTTACATTTATCCTCATTAAACCTAATTTGCCACATAGATGCTGTGACAGGTCAAGACTCTGTCACGGTGAAAGTGGTCATTTAAAGGACACAGAGTGTGCACATTGGCTCTGTGCAAGACTACAGAGCATAGATGTGCAGTAGAGAAAACTGCTTTTGCAGCTTTCTCCAGGTTTTGGTATACCTGGATGGGGCTCTGTAGTTTGGAGATTTCATAGTGTCTTGGGAGGGACGGAATCTCCAACTCTGTGTCCATCTTTTGTTGATGACCAGCAGGGTGTGTGCTCAGGTGCACACACCCTTATAATGAAGATTTAGGAAGACATCAGGGCTCCCAGTTGGAAACTTTATCCAACAGACAGGAGGTCTGTTCGTGGGGAGTCAGGAGGGCTCCAATACTCTCTGGGAGTCAGTGGCTGCAGGTGGCAGCGAGAGCACGTGTGTGTGTGTCTGAAGAGACAGGAGACGGCCTGAGGACCAAGGCCACAGTGAAGCTGTCAGCGTTAGACAGTCCATGGTCTGGAGACCAGCATAAAGTGCAGAGGTACTGCTGAGGAAAAATTGTACGAGAGCGAGAGAGCCAGGTGGGCTAGTATTTTCAGTTTTGTATTTACTGGCGAAGAACCCCTGCGTGGGAAAAACTATGTTATGGACTTTCCTTATTGTTTTAATAAAAATGGGCTGCCATGCCCTTAAACCACAGTCCTGACTACAGTGAATCACTGGAAAAACGCCACTGAGCTAATGGTCCCCCATGTTACAATGCCCAATTAAACAGTGCATTGAGATCAATTTGTAAGTTGGGGACATCCTGTAAAGACGTAATTTCACTGCATAGCTTGCTGTCATCTGCAAACACTGAAATGCTACATTCTTTCCCAGACCCTATATCATCTATAAATGTGTTAAAAAGTAAGGGTCCCAACACTAAACTTTGGGGTACAACACTTGGGGTAATTTTTGGGGTACACCACTAATAACACTGAACCTTGGGGTACACCACTAACAACCCTAGACTATTCAGAGTAAGAATCATTAATCACTACTCTCTGAATATGGTCTATTAGCAAGTTTTCTATCCATTTACAAACTGATATTCCAAGACTTCAGTTTACACATTATAGACTCGTATCAATATAAAAAAATGCTTTTTTTTTTTAATGCAACTTGGAGAATGACATGGTAAAAAACGCACATTCCTGAAACTTAAGCTGTTTATGGGGTTATGGTACACTGTGGCATATTAGACCCTGGAATTGCCTTTTTTCTCTTAAAATTAGCTGGGCCTACCTACAGCAGCAGCACCCCAAACTGCTTTGTTCCAGAAAAAAACAAAAAAATAAAAAAACGCTTTTTTTTCAGTTAGTTTTAGCAATTTTTTCATAAGGCGGTATTAGACCAGCATTTCACTGAGGTCATCCCTGTTCTCCCTGATACAAAACTGTCCTGCTGCTGACCAGTAATTATTATATTCTTATTAGGAATAGAGAAACTGCAGATGATAAAGGAGTGTAAAAACTGGCCAGTGGCAGCACAATTTAAAGAGCAACACAATGCCATAACCTACTGGAGACCGAGGTCAAAGGCAGATGTTTCCTATAAGAATTAAGATGATACAGATGGTAAACATGACTAGGCCATAGTGTGGTAAGACACAGACAGTGTTTTCTTACAAGAATTGCTGGTACTGGCCAATTTCTATCAAATTCCTATTGAAAAGTATGAGACCCAGATGATAAAGCAGTGTTAAAATTGGCCAGTGGCAGGCACTTTTAATGACCAAGATAAGGCTGTGATATATTTTAGGCACAGGACGAAGGAATGTGTTTTGTATAAGAATGAAAATGACCATAGCCATGTGCATGGGGTGCATGGGGTGCCTGGGCTGGGCACACATTAATCACCCCATACAGCGCCAATTTACCCTGCTTCCCATCAACATTCCCTCCTGTGTTCCCCTCCGCCGCTGGCTTCCCTCCTCTCCTCTCCCGCAGGCTACTGCAGGGGATGTTTCAGGATGGAGAGCAGGACAGAAGCTGGTAAATATGTAGTTTACCAGCCCCTTTCTTTTCTGAATGAACACTGTAAGTAACCGGTACCGATCGCTCCTGTGTCCATCCAACTGTGTTTACTATGCTTCAGTTTGTGAATGATCAGTAACCCTCTCAGCACAGAGCACTTCCCTTTCATTCACTGTCCAGTGCAGCTGAGGCAACAGAAAAAGGGACTGGGGAATTTGTGTCCTCAGTCCCTTTCTCTGTCTCAAATGTGAGATGTTAAGGGTCTGTTTAGACCTGTGATATTTCACCAAAGCCCCCAACTCCTAAAAAAATAATAAATAAACAATAAATAAAAAAATATTGTACAAAAATAATAAAAAAAATAAAATTTTAAAGAATAATTAACTAGCGTATAATCTTAATAGTAGGTGCCAATGCCTTGTGAGCATGGCTCCTAGCTCTTGATGCTGTGCTAAGTATTTAGTGACTAATTTAACTGGGGGCTGTTGTGTTTCTTTTTGGCGTGTCTGATATAACAAGGAAGCCTTTGATGTTTTTAAAGCAGTTGTAAGCTATTGCACTTTTTTTTTTTTTTTTTTTTTTATTCTTACCTGCAAAGCAAAGGCATAATGTGCCAATATGCATTGCATACTAGCATATTATGTTAAACTTACCTGAAAACGAAGCGTTCCAGCGATGCGATGCCATCGCTCAAGGCAGCGTCCATCTCTACCCAGTCTTCCTTCCAGGTTTGCGGCTCCGGCTCTGTGACTGTCCAGGAGCCACGATGACATCACTCCGCAGGAGCCGCCAGTCACCGCATATTGCTCTGAAGAAATGGCACAGGTGGCCGTTCCTTCAGAGCGCATGCGCCAGTGAGGTAACTGGCTGCTAGCTCAGTAAATATCTCCTAAACGGTGCATGTTTAGGGGATATTTACACTACCTATAAGTAAGCCTTACTATAGGAGGGCCACTCCAGTGAAGTCAGAGGATCAAGGGGTCAGCTCACACAGAGTGTCAGATTAAAGGGGGTGCCGTATAGAACCCTGAAGAGTAGGGACAAAGGGGGTGCCGAGTAGGACCCTGTAGAGCAATTCACAGTACAGTACAGTTCATCTAATTCTTCTTCCCTTAGTGGCAAGGTGAAGCAGTGGCCTTGCCGCACTCAGCTTTATTCAGAAGTCCCAGCGATTGTGCATAGTTTATCCAGTTGGAGTGTCCCACTCATCCCTTCTCCCATCCCAGTTCTCAAATAAAACAACAAAAAAACAAAACCCCTGGATTGTTGTCTGAGTCGAGCACTTAGAATATGCTATATTGTCAAGTTGTTGCTATTGGTAACCCAGAGGAATCCGTAACCAGCAGCTCCCATGGGAGTAGTGCTACACTTTGTTTACTGAAGCATTAGGATCCAGTAACATAAACTTGTCACTTAATAAAGTTTTACTATGACAAATAATACCCGCTTATATAACAATAGAGTCTTAGGTGAAAGTAGGGCCTTTATGGCACCACGAGTATTAGTCCCGTGTAGGGGGGAGGGAAGTGTGGTCCCTTTGATGGATAGAAAGCCCTGAGTCTTCAGCTAGCTCTTTGATGATATTCTGGAGGTCCCCTGATGAGCAAAGTGAAGTCAACTAGGCTGATGTGTCTTGATAATCAGGGGATGCAAAGTGTGCCTGTGTTATCCTAAAGCAAATGAACAGTGTCGCTGCTTGGCAGGGAGTAAGTGTGACACAGAGCTCTACATGAGTAGGCAAAGAGAAAGACAATGTTGTCTGCATGCAGTGTCCCTTTTTGTAAGAAGATGCGCAAGTGCCGGTTCACAGATCCCAGCGACTGGTGGTATCGAAGAATGGAGTGAGAGCTCCACAGTAAGCTCCCGCAGGGTCTTGGCTCAAGGGATGGCGCTCTACCTCATGTTGCACCACGCTGCGGCTCAGCTGGATCTGATGTGGATGTGATGAGAGTGGTTCAAGGCTGCCACTGGACAACCAGAAGTAGCTGGCAGTGGATGCCTCTGTACACATGTGCAATGACTCTCTCTGACACAGGCTGCAACTCAGCCACAGCACAGTCTGACACTGGGTCACTTGCTTGCAGATTCAGGCCAGGGTCCCAAGAGAGCGATCCCAGCCCAGAAAAGTCTTTATATTACCTCTCCCAGTATTCCCCTCTCCTACTCCATGCGACTGGTACATGTAGTCCATTACAGTCCGGCCCGGGTGCGAAACCTAAGTCCTGGGACTACAGCTCCCAAGATGGTTTGCTTTTCTCCCTGGTGTTTATTACTCTGCTGGCAGGATATGATGACATAGAGTTTTAGCTGAGCACTAGAGGGAAGCAGTCTTACTGTAGCAAGGCTGCAGAGTGTCTCCTAATAAGCAGGAAATATCAGCCAGCTCCTGGCTACACCTTTCTAACTGTAGCTGTGGGGATCCCAATCTCCAACCTCCTCCTCTAGCAATTCAAATCCATCCCGAACTTAGGTGACCCCAGGTCTGTCCCCTCCTCACTCTCTTCCCCCCCCAGGCTCACCTAGTGTTAACGCAGCATCTAGCTTCTCAGGTGTGCTGAAGGCAGTGAGGGTGACAGTGGCTGCCAGCTTCTCCCATATAGTGCGGGACGTTGTGTCTCTGCAGCGTGCAAGGGTGGAAAGCTTCTCCTTCCCTAGAGCAAATCTTTGCCCCTGACCAGAATTATAGCTGGCTGTCTTCAGTCCTGGCCCTGAAGACAACTCGGCCTTTTCCGTGCTAAGCACTGATAGATTTGCTGACAGCCTCTCGCCCTGTTGCAGCTTGTCTAGAGAGTTCTGACATTTCAGCACAGAAACTGCTGTGCCAATTAACTCATAGAAAATTTTGTGGGAGATCGCTCAGTAGCAAATCTAGAAGTGCTTTCCCAAAGTGATCACAGCAGTTCCATGCCTTTATTTTAGCAATTACCTATCTGCAACACCTGCAGAATCCTTTATCAGTGAGCAACTTCTCTTGTAGCTCCCCAGCCAGTCTGAATACTTGAAAGCGGTATCACTCTGGGTAGTTGTCACGACCCGGTAACTGAAAAATCAGATGTACGCCACCATCTTGGTGCTCTCATGTGTAGCCCACACGCTGAATGCTCCTTCCCCCACGTCCACACTCTATCTGCCCGTCTTCCTTCAGTCTCTTTGACACCAGAACCTCTCTCGCTCCCCCCACCCAATGCACCCTTCTGGCAGCTATTCTCTCTAACAAAATAACATTGGCACTATAACACACTATTGCAGCAGTCCTTTTCTGTATCCACATACACTGGACAGTCCACAGAACATCCCAACCTTCAATCCTCTCAGCGGTGCCGGTAGCAATGGCTGAATACACTAAAGAGAAGTCCCGGACGAGCCTCCACATGTAGCGCTCGCCCCTGAAAGGGCCTGCTGATTTGCCCCAGGTTCTTTTCCTAGGTTAGTGCAGCAGCAGCCAGGTACACAGCAACAGTCACTTTTATTGCCTCAATGAACAGTCTAAGGGTTTGTCTTTTTGAGATTTGTTACTGAAGAAACATGGATGGGGTGAAGGGAGCTGTGGGATACTCCAGTAACACATTTCAGCAATAAGAGGACACTCTCTACTTTGTCAAAGCTTCTTAGCCCAGTCCCTAGTAGTAGCTAAGGGAATGAGCAACTTTGAAACACTATAAGGATTGCCCTAGTTAAGGAAGGATTAGCACCAATGCACAAAGGATAGAAACCGCAACAGTCACCAGGATCCTAGACTCGGGTGTTTACTCACAATGTCCCTGGGTACTTGGATGCCTCTTTCCAATATCAGCCAGACGTAAACCCATGAGCCTTCCAGACCAGACTCCAAGTAATATTTCTTGATTAGTTCCAGAGATTCTCAGGAAATAGGTCCCCCAGCTCTGGCATAGCTGGGACTCCGATGAGCATATGTAGAAAATCAGTTGGGTTGCCTAAAAGACAGCAGCTCTTAAGGCTGGGGACTTCTCCTCCTGGAAAAGAACATGGCTGCCCCAGACCCCAGACTATTTATGTACTCAACAGCCACCTAGTTGGCACCCTCCCACAGGGATTGGCTGAGATAACTGTAGCACCCTACAAGGTAGGTGCTAGGCAAAGTATAGTGGGCCTTAGCTGCCTAACAGCAGGGCCATGATTTTTAGCTAGGCTGTCATGTCTCCCAGGTGTAGCTGTTGAGACTGGGGAGTCTCCCCACTGTGCTCCATGAGAGGGTTCTCATTGGGCAGTGGAGGAAACCCAGCCAATGGCACACTCAGGCCTGTATCTACCCCAGAAAGGCAGATTCTGCCGCACTGGAAGTGGATATAAGTTTGAGGGGAGCGCATGACGCAGCGTCTTTGGCGGTAAGCAGAGTCCCAGGAGGGGGAGTACAGCTGTCTCTCCTCCTGTCAGCAGGATCAGGTGTATAGGGCGGCTTGCCTGAGGTGACAGAGAGCTGAGCTGAGCTGCAGAGGGGATCCGGTGTGCCGAAGACTAGCGGAATAGAGGGTGTCCAGTTCCAGGAAAGCATTCCCAGTTTGTGAGTACTGTAACTGCCCCTGGAGGTCTGCCTAGCAGAGAGGAGACCACTCCGGTGAAGGTCTAAGGGACACAGAAGCAAGCTAGTGGTAGCGGGGGTGCCAGGACTTTTGAGCTAACCAGTGTCAAAAGTCAAGTTCAAGCACAGTTCAGCAAGTTAGCATTTTTCAAGCGCCAGCAAGGGTTGGTCGGCATCCAGCTGGTGTCAAGACAGCGCTAACAGGCATTTTTCTGCGTTGTACCTAGTTGAGCCAGAGGAGTATCCCACTCATTCCCTTCTCCCATCCCCATTACCAAATAAATAAAACAAACCAAAGATGCCGAAACGGTCATTGTCTCCAATCTCACACTTGGGTATTCAGCTTAAATGGGCTGAAGGTGTCACCGGTAACAATGGCAGACCCACATCAGGCCCAATGCCTTTAAAAACCTGCTACATAACATAAATATCCAGGCTGCTGATTTTCTTTTTCCAGCCCACTACATTCTAGACTCTTCCAGAAGACAAGGGAAAACAATTAAACCTGCATCCAGCGAAGTTCATAACAACCCAAAGCAATCACAAACTGCTCCACTGATTGCAGAGGAGGAGCCAAAACTAAATTTACCCAACCTGTCAGGGAAGAAGAAGTAAACGCAGGCACATACTGTAGTTATGTGCAGACGGAGAGTGTTAGTTAACCAATAGAAAAAGCCTATTTAGCCAAACCTATGGACAGAGAATTCCTGTTCATTTTCCACGCCCACCACTAAGTGGCGCCAAATGGCCTATATAAACACCTCTGCTGCACTAGGACCTTGCCTTATGGTCTACACTCTATAGCTTCCTGCTTTCTGTTCCTGGTGTTTTACTCTGTTGCTGTCCTGATCCGTCTGACCACGCTTGAATTCTGCCTGAACCGACCCCTGGCTTGCTCTTCGACTACGTCTCCGCTTTATCCCATTATCTGTCTGTCTGCCATTGACAACTCCAGCCTGAACCTGACTACTCTGCTGCCTTCTGCTTGTTCCTGACGTGCCTGCTAGTTACCGACCCGGCTTGCCCAACCCTGCTGTGTAACTGGCCATCCTTATTCCTGCTTTCTGCTTCCTATCAGCCTGCCAAGTGTCTGCTGCCTGTGACCAGTCAGTCTGCCAAGTACCTGCTGTCTGCATCACGATCCAGCCTGCATCCAAGTACGCACGGACCTCACATCTGCAGCCTTCACCATCTGAACTACTAGGCACTCGTGCCACTCCAGGCTTCAGTGCCTCCTGTTTGCATTATCAGGAGTACTAGGCCAGAGGTGTAAGAGATCGCCTTCCTCTCCACGTCAGGCTCCAACTCCAGGTACGTGACACAACCACTCTAGCAACCTACCTATCTAGGAGGGTGTTACACTCATTAGGTTTCGGGGGGGGGGGGGCTGCAGAGAATATATTACTTTCCTTACTCCTGCTTTGTTTAGCTCTGGTGCTCTTCTTCCTCTGGTGTTCAGGGCTGGGGGAGGTCCCTCAGAGTCATCACATACAACGAAGGGCTATAAAACTTGTATTGTACATGAAGGAGGCAGGAGTCTGACCATGGCCAAGAGAGCCTTAGAGAGGAGGCTTAGCAGGACTGGAGGGACCCTGATAAAGCGAGGAATGGGGTACATCCTAATCATGCACCCCCTACACTGCAAGAGTAGATTTTGTCTAGCTTTTGGAGTTGGACATTACATGGCCACCACTAGAAAGCTGATTCAATCCCTTTATAATTTGGAGACCCTGGTGATGAGATTTTCACCCCACTTGATTTGTGTTTCTGCCCCTCCCACTGGACCAAAGCAAAGGTGTGGCTCTTTATATTTGGACTTCCCCGTCATTTGGCTATTACATGTAATAGAGAATCCATTGGTGGGGGAGGGTGACACCATAATTTTACATTGTTGAGGCCACGGTATCATGTCTGCAGTCTCTGACCATCTCATGTACTATGTCTGCAGTCTCTAGCTCTTATATTTAATAGAGAATTCATTGGGGAGAGGGGGGGGGGGGGACACCATCATTTGACATTGTTAAGGCCATCATGGATGGACAGGACTGGGGATTCTGGTGGGGAGATTTCACCCTATAAGAATCTAGTATGTCATGCCACAAATCACTCAAAACTAAATAAATTAATTTGTGTGGAGTGGGCCATTTAAAGAAATCTTTACCCACTCAATAGCAGGTAAGATATGAGTTAACTGTCACTGTCCAGATTTGTTTTAAAGTGAACCTTTTAGATATTTACTGTGTTTAAAAGTGAAAGCCTTGCCCAGTAGTAGACACGCCAAGATGCCAGCTGTTCTCTAGTAAACCCTCTGTGGTGCTCCTCTCTGAAAATAGGTTCACTTCAGTAATTTGGTTAAATCGGCCAACTGCCACCCCTCTGTCCAATCAGTTTTCCTGAGGCAGCCTCAATGATTAATGAACAAACAAACAGAAATTCCCAATGCTGCCTTATCTTGTCTAATGAAAGGTAAAGAAGATGGTGAATGAAATGTTCAGAATCCTGGAGACAGGAGGGAGGACGCTGGACCCACAAGCTGCAGGGAGCTGAATGACAGATGTCAAACCCAGGGTAGAACTGACCAATCGGAACGCGTTTCAGAGGCAAGTCAGCCGGCTGAGGAAGGAGGCGTGACTTGCCTCTGAAATGCTTTCCGACTGGTCAATTCTGCTCCAGGTTTGACAACTACCGTTTAGGAGATATTTACAATACATGCAGCCAGTGACGTCACTGGCGCATGCGCTCTGAAGGAACGGCACAGAGCCCCGTGCCGTGACCGTCGGCTCCCGTGCGCGTGCGCGGGAGCGACGTCACCGCGGCTCCGGCCAATCAGATGGCCGGATGCCGCGATCCCGGAAGACGGCGATCCCGGAAGACGGGGGCTCGTTCTAAGGTAAGTATTTCATAATGAGCTAGCATGCGATGCATACTAGCTCATTACGTGTTTATCTTTCAGGGTGAAGAAAAAAAAAAATATATGGGTTTACAACCTCTTTAATAAACTATTTTACACTATTGGTCACCTGGTCCATCCCCCCCTTTCCCCTTACTGTTTAATGGAAAGGCAGCCCAGACATCAGGAAGATCTGGCCCCTAGTGACACATGAAAGCTAGTTTCAGAGAGGTGCACAGGTGATTATTTTTTTGGCTAACAAAGGTAAAAGTTGGAACCTTTTGCTGTTAAAATTTTAAAACTGGCTGCCAAAGCTAAAAGTAGAAATAACCTCTGCCGTGTTTTCTATTGAAGTATGATGCAGTAATTTAGTTTCAGGTGGTAAAGAATTCTATAACATATGTGGATAGATATCTTAGAATTATTATTTTATGGACATCTCTATCAACAGGTATTTTTTTTCTTGCTGTACGCACATTTGACCTTAATTCCCAGTTCCCAGTAATACTTTTATTTTTAATCAGCAAACAATGTTGTATTATCACTAAATGCAATCTAAACATCCTTATCTGATATTTCCTGTTAGGCATCCTTCACCTATTTCACTCTTTGCCTAAACTTTTAATTGTCAATAAAAGCCTTTGAAACAGAGGCATAACTAGAACCTTCGGGGCCCCGGTGCAAGAAACCATGAAGGGCCCCCCTGACCCCTGGCCAGGGCCCTTTTCTTCAAGCCCGAGGCTTCTCCCACTGGCCCTGGGGGCCCTTTACTCCGGTCGCAGGGCCCTTTATTACAGTCTGGCAGTGGGACCCTTTCACAAATTCTGCAGTGGGCCCCCTTTGTGGCATCTTGGGGCCTTCCCACAGTGGAGGAATGCCAGGGACCAGTCGCAAGTGCGATCTTTGCGATCCTGATATTTTTTGTTATATTCATTTTATACATTTTTATCTTTTTACAATTTTTATTTTTTCACAATTTAATTCATTCAGAAAAAGAAGGAGCCAGTAAATTACGCATTTACGTACCCCTTCACGCCTCTCCATTGTGACACATCCCCTGCAGCAGCTGGCGGGAGAGGGAAGGGGTGAGTCGGCAGCACTGCGGGGGGGAGGACCAGAGGAGCACACAGGGGCCCAGAGACAGCAGAAGACAAGTGAACTGGATAGGAGGGGTGGCGGGGGCAGCATACAGAGGAACCAATCTCCTCCATTTTCCTGCTGCGGCTACAGGAGGAAAATGGAGGACATTAGTTCCTCTAAATGCTGCCCATGCCTATCCAGGTGTACAGGGGAGCCACACAGGCCCCCTGGAGCATGGGGCAGGTTGCAATTGCAACCCCTGTAGTTAGGCCCCTGCTTTGACACTTATGAAATGCTTGATGAATAATTAAAATGTGCTGTATATTGACTGTCACAATAAGGCCCCTTTCACACGTGTGTGACTTGTCCTGCGACTTGGGACTACAAGTCGTACCCCCCGATTTCCAATGGGTACTGTTCATATCTGTACAACTTCAAGTTGCAGTGATCCCTGCACTACTTTGGTTTGATGTTGATGCATTTTGAAGTCAATAGACCTCAAGATTACACAGGCATTGCTTCAAGTCCAGGCAGCATGGGAAGCTGGGCACTATATGGGCATGGGGGACTTACATAGTTACATTGAAAGACGACACTAATCCATCTAGCTCAACCAATTAAAAAAAACACACACACACAGAAAACCTCCATATACACTATACTATACCCATACTTGATGCAGAGGAAGGCAAAAAAACAAGTAGTAAGTATGATCTAAATCACTCCAGTGCGGAGAAAAAATTCCTCCCTGATTCCCTAGGAGACAATCAGATATTCCCTGGGTCAACTACCCCTGGTGTTATTGCCTCTAAAATTTTGTGTAGCACCCTCCTAGATAGGTGCTAGTTAGGAAGGATATGTTTGCTCTGCCTGCTTATCAGGGGAACAGCAGGCAAACCATAGTCTGTTCCATCTGCTTATCATTGGAGCCTGATCAGTAGTTAGGCCTGTTGCATGTGTCCGTGTGTGATTCATCTGGGCTGAGGGAGTGTCCCCACTGTATCCACTGTTGGACAGTGGAGGAAACCCAGCCAGTGACACACAGGCTTTGTAACTATCCCACTGGGTAGGCACAGTGATGCATCCTGGGATATGTTAAAAAAACGAAGGGCACATGTGACAAGATGTCTTTGGGTGGGATGCCAGGTCCCAGAAGGAGGGGTGATGGCTGTCTCTCCTCCTGTCTGTATGGAAGGTGGTCACAGGCGGTCGGCCTAGTGAGCCAGAAGTGTGGTGCTGAGTCAGGAGGTCCAGTGGATATTGACAAGTGGAGTTGGAGGCAGAGCAACCTTGGGAAAAAGAGTGTCTGTGAGTACCGGGGTCTGCCCAGGAAGGGGACCACTCCAGTGGAGAGTCAGTGGACAGGGGCTAGCATGCACGGGAAGTGAGGAAGAGGGTGCCAAGTTAGGACTCTGAAGAGAAACTATAACAAGATCATATTGCTAACGGCAACCGCTGCAGAAAATTTCCAAAAATGTCATTTTTTTCTCTCAAGAACTGTGTTCTAACGCTCAAGAGAAGTGTGAAGCCTGCTCTACAGGAGATAGGGAGAGTGGAATGAAGAATCAAATGCACAATGATGGTGGCCAACGGCAACAGAAGAACCTTTGTTTGAACTGTAAATTGTCTGCTCAACTAATGTGCTGGAGAGCGGGAGAGTTGCATCTTACTGTGAAAATGGACTGTGCCTGCTTAACAGTAAATGGTGCAAGTGTGGACAGAGAAAACGGCAGCCCAGGGCATGTGGATTGGTGTGCCGGGAGCCATGCAGGAAAATGTTGCAGGAAAATGTTGACTGTGCATCCAATGACAGCAGGACATTCTTCCAAAATAGTGGCTAAGTGGATGCTGTAAAGAAAACTGTTGACCATGCATTCAATGACAGTGGGACATTTTTCAAATACAGTACGGTGAGTCTTGCCTGTACAAGTGCTAAGAAGAGAAATGTTGGCCATGCATATGACAGCGGAACAGTTCTACTACATAGCAAAAAGGGTCAGCTGGCTCAGAGTGATGGAGGCGCAGTTAGAGCCCTGATACAGGCAAGGATGGCGGATGCATGCAAGCTGAGAGGCACGGTCCTCTTTACAGTAAGTACTTTCATGCAGGCTGAGCTGAGATGGGGCGGCATCGGAAGGGTTACTGTACCACACGGGCATGTGCGCCCGGGAAAGCGAGCGCTGGAAAGTTCTGCCTAGCAGGAGGAGCCACCGCCAATCTAGAGATGTGGGCGGAGATGCCGCTCACGCACAGCCAATCCGAATGACACAGCAGTGGTGAATTTGGTGAGGAGATCAGTGGTGAATTGTGTGTGTGGGGGGGGGGGGTATGATACAGTGGTGGTAAATTTGGTGGGTAGATTACATGTTGGGGTGGGGGGGGTGACTGTGGGGAAATGTGTGGGGTGGTGGGGGGTGACACAGCAGTGGTGAATTTGGTGAGGAGATCAGTGGTGAATTGTGTGTGTGGGGGGGGGGGGGGTATGATACAGTGGTGATGAATTTGGTGGGGAGATCACATGTTGGGGTGGGGGGGGTGACAGTGGTGAAATGTGTAGGGTGGTGGGGGGTGACACAGCAGTAGTGAATTTGGTGAGATTATATATTGGTGGGAGTTTCAGTGGTGAATTGTGTGGTGAAGGGGGGGATGACACAACGGTGGTTAATTTAGGGGAGATCACAGACACAACGGTGGTTAATTTAGGGGAGATCACATATCGGTGGGGGTGTCGTGGTGATGTGTGGTTTAAGGGGGGGGGGGTTATGACACAGTGGTGGTGAATTTGGTGGGGAGATAACATATTGGTGGGGGGGGGGGGGTCAGTGGTGAATTGAGTGGTGTGGGAGGGGGGGTGACTGAGCGGTGGTGAATTTGGTGGGGAGATCACATATTGGTGGGGGTGTCAGTGGTGGTGTGGGGAGGGGAATGACACAGCGGTGAATTTGGTGGGGAGATCACATATTGGTGGGGGTGTCAGTGGTGCGGTAGGGGGGGTATGACACAGCGGTGGTGACACCTCTGCTGTGTCAAACCCCCCCCCCTACACCACCACTGACACCCCCACCAATATGTGATCTCCCCACCAAATTCACCGCTGTGTCATACCCCCCCCCCACACCACTTCTACTTAGAGAAATTACCTACCCGTGGACATCGTGACATTGACGCAACATCACTCAGTTTGTGACGCCGACACGCCCCGGCTCATTGAGGACACCATGGAAACCCCAGCTGTGCCCCTCATACCACAAAAGCAGCGCCTGCCGCAGGGCCTCTCCCCTCCTCCCACTTTCATAGCGACGGCCACAGGGCCCCTCCCCTCCTCCCACTTCCATAGCGCTGGCTGCCGGGCCCCGTTAGCCCGATGTTGTCTCTGAGACAACATCAGGTGAATTAATGCTGTACTGGGAGGCGGGTCCCCTTCCTGATCTGGCCCCCCTTCCTGGCCGGGCCCTCGGACCACGTCCGAAGTGCCTTACTGCTCAGTCCGCCCCTGCATACGGGTGCAGAAAAATTGGGCCTTGGTTGTTGGTGGTGTCTGAACACCGTAACCCCTCACAGTTACTGTTGCTGGGCGCAGGAACGGGCCCTGCTGCTAAAAAATGCATACAGATTTCAAATCACATGTACTTGTCATTTGTCATACAGGTGCCAAAAATTGGGCCTTTGCTGTTGGTGGTGCCTGAACACCATAACCAAGCCCTCGCAGTTACTCTTGCTGGACGCAGGAACGGGACCTGCTGGAAAGAATTCCATACAAATCTAAAATTGCATGTGCTACACAGGTGCCAAAAATTGGGCCTTTGCTGTAGGTGGTGCCTGAACACCGTAACCCCTCACAGTTAGCAGGGGACAGGGCCTGCTGTTAAAAATTACATATGACATTTCAATTGTATGTACCTGTCATACAAGTGCAGAAAAATTAAGCCTTGGGGGTTTGTAGTGACCTAAACCAAAAACATTGTTGGAAGCTAGCAGAATCAAGGTAAAGGAATAGGATAGGCAGCATTTGCAGTCTTCAAGGGATGGCAGACCGCTAGCAAATTCAATCAGTAACATCAGCATCAGGGGCTTGATAGCTCTTGTTGATTCAGGACTGGTTCATTTTGATAAAAGTCAGCTGGTCAACAGAGTCTGTGGACAGACGCACTCTTTTGTCCATCACAAAACCTCCAGAAGCACTGAACGTCCATTCGGAAAGCACGCTGGAAGCAGGACAGGCCAGTAGCTCCATTGCATATTGAGCAAGTTCTGGTCCATCCTCAAGACCCAGTAACCGAGTGGATGCTCAGCTGGAAAGGTCTCCAAGTCTGCTCTTGCGCCTAGACCCAGTGCCTTGCGAAAGTATTCGGCCCCTTGAACTTTGCGACCTTTTGCCACATTTCAGGCTTCAAACATAAAGATATAAAACTGTAATTTTTTTGAGAATCAACAACAAGTGGGACACAATCATGAAGTGGAACAAAATTTATTGGATATTTCAAACTTTGTTAACAAATAAAAAACTGAAAAATTGGGCGTGCAAAATTATTCAGCCCTCGTAAGTTAATACTTTGTAACGCCACCTTTTGCTGCGATTACAGCTGTAAGTCGCTTGGGGTATGTCTCTATCAGTTTTGCACATCGAGAGACTGAAATTTTTGCTCATTCCTCCTCAGGGGAGCCATCAGAAATTGTGGGGCCTCTTACACAGCTTTAGGCCTGGGCCCCTCCGGGCCTGACCGCCAACATTCCGCAGGGCCTACCCTCTGGCCGTCCCACCAAATCCGCCTACTGCCCACCCCACCGAGTCCTTCAGTGCACCCACTTCTATTTTAAAACTCTTATAACTTAATTTATGAAAATGAATCCAATCCAGCAAAGAGACTTCCCCATATATTCAGTAAAGAGACATCCCAATTCAGTAAAGAGACGGCCTCAAATATTCAGCAAAGAGACATCCTAATCCAACAAAGAGATGGCCTCATATATTCAGCAAAGATACATCCCAATCCAGCAAGAGACAGCCTCATATTTTCAGCAAAGAGACATCCCAATCCAACAAAGAGACAGCCTCATATTTTCAGCAAAGAGACATCCCTTCAGCTGCCTCGGCTTACTCTGCAGCCGCCCTGCTTTAGCAATTGCTAGTTACTACAGCTGCAACAACTTGGTCTCATTGGTTGGGGACTGGGCGGCTGGGCCCCTCGGAACGCCTGGGCCCCCTACATGTGTATGGGCTGTCCCCCCCTGATGGCTGCCCTGTTCCTCCTTGCAAAACAGCTCGAGCTCAGTGAGGTTGGATGGAGAGCGTTTGTGAACAGCAGTTTTCAGTTCTTTCCACAGATTCTCGATTGGATTCAGGTCTGGACTTTGACTTGGCCATTCTAACACCTGGATATGTTTATTTGTGAACCATTCCATTGTAGATTTTGCTTTATGTTTTAGATCATTGTCTTGTTGGAAGACAAATCTCCATCCCAGTCTCAGGTCTTTTGCAGACTCCATCAGGTTTTCTTCCAGAATGGTTCTGTATTTGGCTCCATCCATCTTCCCATCAATTTTACCCATCTTCCCTGTCCCTGCTGAAGAAAAGCAGACCCAAACCATGATGCTGCCACCACCATGTTTGACAGTGGGGATGGTGTGTTCAGGGTGATGAGCTGTGTTCCTTTTATGCCAAACATAACGTTTTGCATTGTTGCCAAAATGTTAGATTTTGGTTTCATCTGACCAGAGCACCTTCTTCTACATGTTTGGTGTGTCTCCCAGGTGGCTTGTGGCAAATTTTAAACACTTTTTATGGATATCTTTAAGAAATGGCTTTTTTCTTGCCACTCTTCCATAAAAGCCAGATTTGTGCAGTATATGACTGATTGTTGTCCTATGGACAGAGTCTCCCACCTCAGCTGTAGATCTCTGCAGTTCATCCATAGTGATCATGGGCCTCTTGGCTGCATCTCTGATCAGTCTTCTCCTTGTATGAGCTGAAAGTTTAGAGGGATGGCCAGGTCTTCGTAGAATTGCAGTGATCTGATACTCCTTCCTTTTCAATATTATCGCTTGCACAGTGCTCCTTGGGAAATCTTTTTGTATCCAAATCCTGCTTTAAACTTCTCTACAACAGTATCTCGGACCTGCCTGGTGTGTTCCTTGTTCTTCATGATGCTCTCTGCGCTTTAAAGGGACCTCTGAGACTATCACAGTGCAGGTGCATTTATACGGAGACTTGATTACACACACCTGGATTCTATTTATCATCATTAGTCATTTAGGTCAACATTGGATCATTCAGAGATCCTCACTGAACTTCTGGAGAGAGTTTGCTGCACTGAAAGTAAAGGGGCTGAATAATTTTGCACGCCCAATTTTTCAGTTTTTTATTTGTTAACAAAGTTTGAAATATCCAATAAATTTCGTTCCACTTCATGATTGTGTCCCACTTGTTGTTGATTCTTCACAAAAAATTACAGTTTTATATCTTTATATTTGAAGCCTGAAATGTGGCAAAAGGTCGCAAAGTTCAAGGGGGGCGAATACTTTCGCAAGGCACTGTAATCATGCAGAAGTGGTAGCTGCAAATACAGTGAAGGAGTTTAAGCATGCATGGGATAGGCATAAGGCTATCCTTCATATAAGATAGGGCCAGGGACTATTCATAGGATTCAGATATATTGGGCAGACTAGATGGGCCAAATGGTTCTTATCTGCCGACACATTCTATGTTTCTATGTTTCTATATGATGGAGATGATGTCGATGGTTGCTTAAACCTAACAGCCCTGGGTGCTGCTGAGAACAAAAGAACTGTTTAAAGGCATTGGTCAGCCGGCCACCTTCTCCACTGCTCCTCCTTTGGCTTAACGATGCCTCAGAAACACGTTCAGAGAATGTTGACCTCCCAGTGTCTAGAAAGGTGGTACACAAATTTATTTTCAAGGCCTCCTCAAGATGTTTCATCCTCTGCTCCCTCTGCGAAGGCAGGATGAGCTCTGCAACTTTACCCTTGTAACGTGGATCAAGAAGGGTTGCCAACCAGTAATTATCCCTCACCTTGATAGCACGAATCTTAGGGTCCTTTCACAGGCTTTGCAGAATCAGGGAGCCCACGCATCGTAAGTTGGAGGAGGCATGAGCTTCTGGGTGACTAAGGATGACATGGTCAGCAGGAGCAACCTCTCCCCAATCACGTACAACTCCTGGGGTTTCTGGGGAATCAAAACCATCCCTTGAAGACTGCTGTATGCTATCCTCTACATCCATGCTGCCAAAATCCTCCTCCTCCTCCTGTGTGTTTTGTGGCCCCGCAGGAATGATATCTGCATAAAGGGGGCCATGTGAGGAAAGGAAGTCCTCCTCTTCCTGCTGTTTTTCTGCCTCAAGTGCCCTGTCCATGATTCCATGCAGCGTGTGCTTCAGCAGGTAGACTAGCGGGATAGTGTCACTGATGCATGCATTGTCCCGGCTCACCATCCTTGTGGCTTCCTCAAATGGTGACAGGACGATGCATGCATCCTTAATCAAAAGCCACTGGCCTGGCGAAAAAAGAAGCCAAGCTCCCCTGACCCTGTCCTTATGCGATACTCGCACAGGTACTGATTGATGGCCCTCTGCTGTGTTTGCAGCCGCTGCAGTATTGCCACCGTTGAGTTCCACCTGGTGGGCATGTCACAAATGAGGCGGTTTGTTGGCAGGTTGAATTCCCGTTGAATGTCAGATAAGCGAGCACTGGCAATGAACAAACAGCGGAAATGGCCACAGACTTTTCTGGCGTGCCTCAGGAGATCTTGGAAGCCCGGCTATCTGCTCAAGAAACGCTGCACCACCAGACTCAGAACATGTGCCAAGCATGGAACATGTGTCAAGTGTCCCTGTCGGAGGGCGGAGAGAAGGTTGGTGCCATTATCGCATACAACCATTCCGTGCTCAAGCTGTTGTGGTGTCAACCATCTCTGAGCCTGCACCTGCAGAGCTGACAGAATCTCTGCACCAGTGTGACTCCTATCCCCTAGACAGACCAACTGAAGCACAGCATGGCATCTTTTAGCTTGACTGCTTGCGTAGCCCCTTGAACGCTTAGGAAGCACTGCTGTTTCAGAGGACAATTGAGCAGAAGAGGACATGGAGGAGGAGGAGAAGGTGGTGGAGTAGCCAGATGTGGCAGAACCAGCACCAGCTTTTTGGAGGCATGGTTGCAAAACAAGTTGCAACACCGAACCCTGTCCTGCATCTTTCCCAGCTGCCATCAGAGTTACACAGTGCGCCGTGAAATAAATGGAACGTCCCTGTCCATGCCTGCTGGACCAAGAGTCAGCAGTAATGTGTACCTTCCTGCTGACCGCTTTGTCCAACGAGGCCAACACACTACCTTCCACATGACGGTAGAGAGCCGGAATGGCCTTATGCGAAAAGAAATGCCTTTTTGGGACCTGCCACTGTGGTGCAGCACATTCCACAAATTCGTGAACGGGAGCCGAGTCTACCAGATGAAAAGGCAGCAACTGTAATGCTAGCAATTTGGCCAAGCTTGCATTAAGACGCTTAGCTTGTGGATGGCTGGGACACTATTTCTTTCTATGGTTTAAATTCTGGGGTAGTGAAATTTGCCTGCTGCTCAAATCAAGCGGTGGTGTACTGCTAGCAGATTGGGTGCAAGTCTCTGTGCCACTCATTGCTATACCATCATCCCTCTCAATGCTGGTATTTGAGAAGGCATGAGATATAGTAGGGTTAGAGATTGCAGATGAGGAGCAAGGTGATGTATGCTTGTTTTGATCTGGTGCCTCTTTCAAGTGCTGTTGCCAACAGACTGCATGGCAGGTCGTCATATGCCTTGTCAAGCATGTGGTTCCCAAGCAGCTGGTGTTCTGGCCATGCTTGATCCGCTTTAGACAGATGTTGCAAACAGCAACGCATCGGTCTACTGAACAGATGCTGAAAAAAGCCTGTACTAATGAACTGTTTGGAGTCTGCGGGGATTTTGCAGTACCCTGCACCTGTGGAGCTCTGTGCTGTGACGCAATAGGTTGGCTAATGCTATGGTGGCCCCTGGAGCACATCTTGCCTCGTTGGAGTTGTGTGTCCTCCACATCCTCCTCCTCCTTCTCCTCCTCCCCCTCCTCCTCCTCCTCTGTCCTGTCAGGCACCAAAGTACAGTCAGTGACCTCATCATCCCCTCCCTCCTCGTCACTGAAGCAAACTTGGCAATATGCTTCAGCTGTGGCAACATGACTGCTGGTTTCTTGTATGTCATTGTCACCCCCTCTATCCAGGTTCACGTTATTCCCTTCATCAACCTGGGAACCAGTATCACAGCTTTCAAATTGCTGCGCATCCTCCACAAGCATGTCACTGACACAATTATCGAATAGTTCAGGTGATTCCTCCATGCATGATGGCGGGGCGACTGAAGGAGTAGCTGTGGAGAAGGAGCCTGTGGAACGGCCGCTTTGGCAGCTGCTGTGGAAGGCAAACTACTGGGAGCGTGGGTGTCAGAGAAAGAGAAGGATGAGGACAGCTTATTGATCCACTCCACCAACTCTTCCACATTTTGAGGCTGAATAGCACTGGCAGCCCCGGAAATAAAGGACGGGCGTGCTTTTCCACTTTTCACAATCGACACAGAGGCTGCTTTCCCTCTTTTCGTGGCCTGTGAGCGTTGACCTCTCCTTGTCGGCCTTTCAGACATGATGTTGAGTCAGGTCAATAAAGGGTATACGCAACTGACCAATAGATACTCAATGACCTGATATGATGTAATTGATAGCCCTATAGATGAGCTGTGGTGGTTATAGATGTACGCAAGTGATCGATTAATAATATTCTCACTGATATCTTATGTAATCTATAATCCAATAGATGGAAGATCTGTGATGCTTATAGAATGTTCCACAACTGACCAATGAATACTCTAACTGATATCTGAAGTGATCTATAATCAAATAGGTCTGTGAATATTATAAAACGTTCCACAACTGACCACTCTGACTGATATCTGAAGTGATCTATAATCAAATAGGTCTGTGAGTATTTTAGAATGTTCCACAACTGACTACTCTAACTGATATCTGAATTGATCTATAATAAAATAGGTCTGTGAATATTATAGATAGAGATGGCCTTGCGGGTCGCCCAGCGGTCGGTTCGCGGTGAACTTTGCTTGTTTGCTGTTCGCCGATCATGCGAACATATGGCAATATTCGCGACCGCAATATTCTTTTACATTGTGAAGAACTTGACCCATGACACATCCATCAGATGGTACAGGACAGCCAATTGAGACATTTCAGCACATGGAAATACCCCCTACCTTATAAATAGACCTGACCTGGCTGCAATTTTACATTCTGCCTTTTGTCAGTGTAGGGAGAGGTTGCTGTGTGGAGCAGGGACAGACTGTCAGTGACACAAATCGCTATCTAATAGGTCCACAAAAGTTCTTTTAAGGACTGGTATAGGTGTACTATTGTTTAGTGTGCAGTATAAAGGGGTGTAATACACTTATAATATACTTTCTAATATAGAAAACATATTATAGTGGATTTGTATTGTGCAGCATTGTGACTGGTGAGAGGTTGCTGTGTGGAGCAGGGACAGACTGTTAGTGACATAAATCGCTAGCTAATAGGTCCACAAAAGTCCTTTTTAAGGACTGGTATAGGTGTACTATTGTTTGGTGAGCAGTATATGGGGTGTAATACACTTATAATATACTTTCTAATATAGAAAGCATATTATAGTGTATTTGGGTACTGCAGAAATTTTGTCTGTTTCACTGCGTTAACTCTGCTACACATAGTGATAAAAGTTACTAAATTTTTTTTATAACTGGTGTGATAGACCAGTGGCCCCCCAAAATGACAAATTGAAGCGGGGTGTTATATATCTTCTTCCACATATACTGTGCTTCTCTAAAGACTTTTGTCACAGGGTCATTTAAAAAATGACAGGCAGAGGAAGAGGCAGGCCCTTCCGCAGGGGTGGTAGGGGTAGGGCAGGAGCACCAGGCCGGAGCCAAAGTGGGAAGTTGCAGAAGGTGCGTTCGATTACGTCAAAGGACGCACCAGACGTGGTTGAGTGGCTCACTCAGCCTTCCTCTTCTGCACCCTCCTTATCCTCTCTATCTACACCCTCTTCATTCTCTGCTCTGCTGTGACACCAACACCACCACCATACTGCATCAATTACAACTTAATGGCGGTGTAGAAGAAGGATCCAGGTACTTAAATGGCCAGCCTGCAGTCCAGATCTTTCACCCATAGAAAATATTTGGCGCATCATAAAGAGGAAGATGCGACAAAGAAGACCTAAGACAGTTGAGCAACTAGAAGCCTGTATTAGACAAGAATGGGACAACATTCCTATTCCTAAACTTGGACAACTTGTCTCCTCAGTCCCCAGACATTTGCAGACTGTTATAAAAAGAAGAGGGGATGCCACGCAGTGGTAAACATGGCATTGTCCCAACTTTTTTGAGATGTGTTGATGCTATGAAATTTAAAATCAACTTATTTTTCCCTTAAAATGATACATTTTCTCAGTTTAAACAATTGATATGTCATCTATGTTGTATTCTGAATAAAATATTGAAATTTGAAACTTCCACATCATTACATTCTGTTTTTATTCACAATTTGTACAGTATAAATAAAATACAGGTGTGAATTGGTCCAAAATAAATGGTCCCAATCCCATCTAGTAAAATTGATGGACTTTAAAGGATGTGAGGGTGCAATATTAGTAGTCAAGCAGTCAAGACAAAACATATAAAAAATATAATATTTTATTAGTTAAACATTTAAAATTCACTGATCAAAAGATCAGACAATGTACACATTGGTACAATCATGTTAATACAAGTGGTTGATCCTCAATTAGACAAAGTCAGTCAAGTTTGACCAGAATGTAAAAGCTGACGCGTTTCGCTTGAACATTTGAGTTTAAAATCTGCTTCCTCAGAGAACCTTTTTAAGGACCAGACGACTTAACATATAAAGAAAACACAAAACATATTTTATGATGAAAACATATTTCAACATGCAGTGAATAATAACAAATTGATTACATATCCTGACATGGGTTAAACACATATGTATATATATATAATGCTCACCAATGTTATATAGATAGACTGACACACTTATGCAGATCAAGCTGGTGATCGCCCCTATGGATCGCAGGCAACCAACGGTAGAGGATTCCCAGGAATCCAAGGTACCTCAAAATGGGGGGTGCTGAGTCCCCTTCACTCGGGTTAAGATAATTACGTCAAATCTATAGGAAGATGACTGGAGGGCTGAGCAAGAACCAATATCTTGCATGAGGACCAAAAGGCCACTCAATGGAATCTAAAATAAGAGAGTATATGCTCAAGGTAACGATCAGAAACAGGGGACTGAGATGGTAAAAAGGTAAATATAGTGACAGATACCAAAGAAAGAGGGATCAAAAAATCCCATACATCCTTATAGTATATATAGATCAAAGCATAGAGCAGTACGATCCCACCTAAACATAGGAGATTAAGTGAATAAAGAAAGGCAAACGGAAGTCCACTTGATACAAACAATGGTGATATAGAAAATCCACCGTTTGATCGGGTAATATATATATATATATTGTGACAGGAAGTCAGGTAGATCTGTGGATGTTGTCACAGACAGGAGATACATTTCCACCTGGTTTAGAAAATTCACCAATTACTATAGGGTGTCGGCTGCAGAGGTAGCCAGAAAGGTGTAAGGACGTTGAAAGACTTCAGCTGTTCAGAATGAGGCAATTAAGGCCTCTATAAGTTATCCAGAGGATGATTACTGATCGCTGCCTCCTGAAGCTGTGTGAGTATAGGAGAGCAGTGAGCTGGCTCCTGAAGCGATGTGTGCTGAGGAGAGCAGTAAGACTGAAGACTTCTCAAGGTGAGGTCATGGATTTTTTCTGTGTGAAGAAAAACAAATGGACATTTTCTGTGTGAAGAGAAAATAAATGGACTATTGATTGTCTGCTGTAGGATCAGCAGTGTCTGCCCAGCAGTAGGTTGGGACAGACTCCATAGATAGGTTCCTGTGTGTGTGAAGGTAGACGCCCACAGCGGCCAGGATTTAATTTGTTTATTTTTGATATAAGCTGTTTTTGATGCATGCACTTGTTTGAAGAAAATTGAAAGAATAAACCATTAACTGTTGTTTTCAACCACTCCTCGGCTATCTCCCTGTGTAATTAACCCCCCCAAGGGGTCATCCACACCCACCACCGAGCTAATCCCTCACATATGGTGGAGGAATGCATTGGGCAGAAGCAGAGATCCCTGCAAAGAAGCAAAGTTCCTCTGTTTTATGAACTTTGTCTGGTGCATGAGACTGCACAATCTGTGTGTGCAGGAGAGGAGATCCTGCAAGAGAGAGAAAAGCTACTTTATTTAAAGAGACAGTGCTCTCAAATTTTTTGCTGGACTTTGAAAATTTATTGTGGAGTGACTGAAGATGGGGCGGTCAAAGCTCCGGAAAGAAGCAAAGATGGCTGAGATGAGAGACCGAATTCTATGGATGAAGGGGATGTTACCGCCTGAACGAGCCCCATACATGCCTGAACAGAGTCTGCTGAGGAGAAAGGCTGTTGTCCCTAGCAACACTGGTGCAAATGGACCAGTTATGGAGATGTAGTGTTCTCAGATGGAAAGTAAACCCAAAATGGAGGAGATGCTGAAACAACTGATTATATCAAATGAAGCTCAACAGCAGGCAAATGCGGATTTTCAGCGGAGCTTTGCAGCTCAACAACAGGCTCACCAAGAGAGCATTGCAGCTCAACAACAGGCTCACCAAGAGAGCATGGTAGCTTACAGAGAGGACATGGTAGGCTTGGAACAGAGACACCAGCAGCAAATGGAAGCCATCGTTTTGGGGGAAACCGAGTCTTTGTGCATGGCTGAGCTGGATGTCTTGAAAAGACAAGTGGAAGAAAAGTAAGTCCTGCATGTTGCAGAGACTGAGGTTCTGGAGACAAATTTAAAAAATCTACAACAATCCTCTAGGCAGAAGGCACAAGCCCTGGAGTTGCTTAGGATGGAGCAGGAAAAGAGTGAACGACTCAGGTGTTACAGTGGGAAGAATCCACTGCTCTTCTTTTTGTCGAGTTGCAAAAACGTCAAGAGACTATAAGGGAGAAAGATACCCTCCTCATGGAAAAGGAAATTGAAGTTCAGACTTTGCAGGACAAAAGTATGGGTGATATGTTTGAGTTGCGTAATCAGCTGGCACAAAGTCTTCAGTCTTTAGAAGCTACCAAAATAGACCTGCAAAATGTACAAGAACAGAATGTCTCTCTGAAAACTACCTTGTCTCTCAGCTCCAAGGAGAAAAATGAGAGGGAGAAAAAACACAAAGCAGAATTAAAAAAGCTCAAGCAGCATCTTAAAGAGTGGAAGGACGAGTCTCAAAAACTTGTAGAAGAGGTGCAGACAGACTGATATTCAGAATATGACCTCACTGGAAGCTGGATCAAACCTACATTGAATGAGCAGGTGAAAGCTGCAGAGCGTCTAGCAAGTGAGAGAGAGGCTAAATTACTGAGTACTGCGTATGAGCTCACCACTTTGAGCAATGTGGTAGATGAATTACGTACAGACTGTGAAAGTTGGAAAGCTGAAACCCAACGTGTCCAGCAGCAGCTAAAGAAGAAAGAAGCCTGTGTGGCAGAATTACATTCTCATTCCCAGAAACTAGCCAATGAGGTGAAGGCTCTTATGCAGGGAAAAGGAGATTCTGAACACAAGAGAAAAAAGTAGAGGCACAGCTTCAGGAATTGCAAGTCAAAGTATCAGAAGGTGACCGATTGAGTGCTAAGCTGTCAGAGAAGGCAAACCGACTGCAGGTTTAGTTGGACAATGTCACAAGTCTGCTTTCTCAAGCAGACAGAAAATCTAGCAAATCTGCCAAAGATTTTTCTATCTTGGAATCGCAGCTGCAAGACACTCAGGAACTCTTACAGGAAGAGAGATGTCAAAGGCTGAGCTTTAGCACAAAACTCAAACAAATGGAAGCTGAGAACAATGGCGTCCTGGAACAATTAAAAGAGGAGGAGGAAGCTAAGAAAAACCTATCAAAGCAAGTCTCAACACTGCAAACTCAGATAGGGGATATGAAAAAGCGAATGGAAGAAAGCGTTGGTTCATTAAAAAATGTTGAAGAGGTGAAAAAGAAACTGCAGAAAGACCTTGAAGCTGCTAATCAACGCTATGAGGAAAAGGCAGCTGCTTATGACAAGCTTGAGAAGACCAAGACTTTACCAATTACTATAGGGTGTCGGCTGCAGAGGTAGCCAGAAAGGTGTAAGGATGTTGAAAGACTTCAGCTGTTCAGGATGAGGCAATTAAGGCCTCTATAAGTTATCCAGAGGATGATTACTGATCGCTGCCTCCTGAAGCTGTGTGAGTATAGGAGAGCAGTGAGCTGGCTCCTGAAGCGATGTGCGCTGAGGAGAGCAGTAAGACTGAAGACTTCTCAAGGTGAGGTCATGGATTTTTTCTGTGTGAAGAAAAACAAATGGACATTTTCTGTGTGAAGAGAAAATAAATGGACTATTGATTGTCTGCTTTAGGATCAGCAGTGTCTGCCCAGCAGTAGGTTGGGACAGACTCCATAGATAGGTTCCTGTGTGTGTGAAGGTAGACGCCCACAGCGGCCAGGATTTAATTTGTTTATTTTTGATTTAAGCTGTTTTTGATGCATGCACTTGTTTGAAGAAAATTGGAAGAATAAACCATAAACTGTTGTTTTCAACCACTCCTCGGCTATCTTCCTGTGTAACGAACCCCCCCAAGGGGTCATCCACACCCGCCACCGAGCTAATCCCTCACAATATATATATATATAGCCAGCACTCTTAAAGGGACGGTGTACTGGTGCCAGTAAAAAGTGGGGATAATGGAGGAACTAGTTGTTGCAAGCACGCACTGAGAAACAGGAAACAATTTTTTTGCTGCAGCTTCCCAGGTGGCCATGCAAGAACAAAGAGTTCAATAAACTCATGGAGAGTCAGTTACAGCCCCTGGCTGACAAAGCTCTAAGAGTGGAAAATGTTGCAGATATATGCAAGCGAGTGCAGGCTGCACTACAAAAAATGACAACTGTGGATGATGTGGCGGCTTTCCTCACGGTTTTTGAGAGGGTGGCAGAGCGAGAAGGGCTTCCCCAGGACCTGCGGGCTGAGGTCCTTGCCCCTTTTATGACCGGAGATCCCCAGAAGGCCTATTTTGATCTGAGTGCTGCTGGAGCCCGTACATACCAGAGCCTTAAAACAGATTTCGGCCCGCCTTGGGGTTACAATGGCCTTGAAGGCAAAGCGCGTCCATGCATGGTAGTACAAGGTGAACCAACCTGCAAGGTCCGAGATGTATGACCTAATTCACCTCACACGGATGTAGTTACAACCAGGAGTCGCCACTCCAGCTCAGATCAGGGAGAGTGGTAGTGAATCGCTTAGTGAGAGCCCTTCCCATCCCTATACAGGGGTTTTCTGGGCGAGCAGATCCTAAAGATGCCCATGAGTTGGTGTCCCTCATGGAGCGGTACTTATGTACTGAGGACTTTCTTCAGGGGGCAGCACCCAAAGAGTCCTTCTCCCAGAGACAAAAGCCCACCAACATGGGGAAAAAAATGCTCCTGCCCTAAAGTGGGGGGAGGTAAATACCTTTTGAAGACACTGATGCGCAAGGCATGAGGAGGTCCAATCGCCAGAGGGAGACCCGACAGGACCGGGAACCTGTAGTGTGCTAGCGTTGGCAAGAACCATGACACCTGGTCGTCAGTTGTCCCCAAACCCAGGAAGCTATGGATTTCAGCGTGACCCAGAAACCCTCCTTTGTTGCTACACCCGGGACGCCTCACAACAGCCAGGCGGCTCAGAGAAACAAATTTGTGTAAAGTGCATGGTTGCCAGATGACTGCCTTGCTGGACTCCGGCAGTCTCGTCACTCTAGTGCATGCCAGTCCAGTGAACCCCCACAAGTGTCAGCGTCAGCTAATAGGGGTGGTCTGTATCCATGGAGATATCAAGTGCTACCCCACAGCCATTGTGTCGATCGAATCTCCGGGTGGCACCAGGGACCATGAAGTAGGAGTTGTCCCAAATCTAATGTATAATGCTATGCTTGGGTGAGACTTCCCTTTTTTCTCGGATTTATGGGAAAATGCCAAAGAAGCAAGGCCCCCAGCTGGATCTGACCCATGCTGCCCTGAACTGCTGGAGGAGCTGAATAAAGAGAAAGAGCCTCCAAATTTTCCCCTGGAGGTCCTCGCAGGTGACAAAGAGAACCCACCCACCCCCCCCCCCCTCACTGGAGATAGACCTGCCGGACCTCCCCACCACTTGGGAAAAGTTTGGCATGGCCCAGGTGAGGGACCCCACTTTAGCCAGGGCAGCGAACAGGTAAATGGGGTACCCCAAGAGCCAGGGGAGGAGGTTATATTACCACATTTCTCTATGGAGAATGACCTGTTATACAGAGTGGATGAGATACGGGGAGAGAGACTGGAACAGTTACTAGTACCTCAATCTTATAGACGCATGGTACTAGATTTGGCACATTCTCATGTTCTCGGGGGGGGGGGGCATCTGGGTGTGGATAAAACTAGAGAGCGCGAGTAATGCAATGATTTTATGGGCCATGCTTACACAAAGATGTCAGGTTGTATTGTGAGTCATGCCCAGTTTGTCAACTCGCTGCTCCGGTCTCACATTTCCTAAGTCCATTGGTACCCTTACCCATCATTGAGGTGCCCTTTGACAGGGTTTCCATGGATATCATAGGTCCCTTGGTTAAGTCCGCTAGGGGGCACCAGTATATCCTGGTTATCTTGGACTATGCCACCCGATACCCAGAGACAATCCCGTTGAACCCCCACGGCTAAAGTGTGGGTATTCCCTGGGAGCTGTTAACTGACCAAGGCACTCCCTTCATGTCGAAGGTTACCAAAGAGTTGTGCAAATTGTTCAAAATTAATCACTTACCCACTTCTGTGTATCACCCGCAAATGGATGGTCTGGTGGAAAGGTTTAATAAAACCTTGAAAGGAATGTTCAAATGAGTGGTAGCAGCAGATGGGAGGGATTGGGACTGCCTCTTGCCCTACCTCATGTTTGCTGTATGGGAAGTACCGCAAGCCTCCACTCACTTTTCTCCATTTGAGTTGCTGTATGGCCAACATCCGAGGGGCCTATTAGATATAGCAAAAGAGACCTGGGAACAAGAGGCAACCTCACTCAAAAGTGTGGTGGAGCATATTGCTCAAATGCAAGACCAGATTGAAAAAGTCATGCCCATTGTTAAATTCCACTTGCGGCATGCTCAGGCTAGAGTCTATAACTGTTCAGCCAAGATCTGAACCTTTAACCCTGGTGACAGAGTTCCTGTGCTGGTACCTACGGTGGAGAGTACATTTCTGGCAAAGTAGCAAGGGCCCTACGAGGTTGTAGAACAGGTGGGCGAAGTTAGCTATAGAGTACACCAGCCAGGCAAAAGGAAACCCTACCAAATCTATCATGTCAAATCTATCATGTCAATCTATTGAAGCCCTGGAAGGACAGAGAGTCCATTTATGGTCCAAGCACCTCTGGCAATGTCTACCGCAGGTCCTTCTATGATGCCTGGGGTAGAGATCGCTGAGGCACTGTCAGTAAGCCAAAAACAAGAGACCAAGGAATTTCTGCAAAGAAATAAGGCGTTCTTTTCTGATCTTCCAGGGGTAGCTTTAATGTTCAAGCATGATATTGTAACAGAGCCCAGGTTGAAAGTTAATGTAAAACCCTATCGGATCCCAGAAGCTCGGCACCAAGTAGTCTCGGAGGAAATAGAGGATGTTGGAGCTGGACGTGATAGAAGAATCCCATAGTGAGTGGTGTAGTCCAATCGTCCTGATTCCCAAGCTGGATGGAAGCATCCGATTCTGTAACGATTTTCAAAAGTTAAATGAGGAACAAAAATTAAACGCTTATCCAATGCCCATAGTAGATGAGCTAATTGAGCGTCTAGGACATGCCAGATATATCACCACCCTGGATCTTACGAAGGGGTATTGGCAAATACCACTTACGGATCATGCCAAAGAGAAGACAGCTTTTTCTACTCCTGAGGGGCACAGTGTAATGTTCTGGTACCTCTGGTACCCTTATTTCCACATTTCTCTCTTAATATTGCGTCCCATCTTGCTATCCAAATGGAACGCATACACCTTTAAGGGCAATGACGTCATCGCCGGGCGCCGCTATGAGCGGCTATTTCAATCGCCGGCTTTCTCTCACTCATTGCTCATTCAAACCGCATGTTGCCTTGTCTTGTCCAATGCTGCCGGAGCTTCAAGCTATTCCCCTTGCCTGAACAAGACCGGAACCTCGCTACCGATCCAGTATCTCGCTACCGGATTACTCCATTACTCTTGGACCTTGCTACTACTAACCCATCTAGTGATAAGTACCCCGCAGGGGATTCCTTCCTCAACCTAACTTTCACTATCTACTACTGCATACTAAAGAGACTATTACTATCTAAACTATTTCTATCATCTGCATAGATTGCTAGCTCTTGGGACTACCATCACCTATCATTGCACTAGGTTACTCTCTCTTGCATACTTCATCTGCTGTCCCCTACCACCTGTTACTATACATGATTGCTAAAACCTATCTGCATACTATCATCACCTACCACTCACTAGAGATGTACAGAACTGTTCGCCGGCGAACAGTTCCCGGCGAACTTCGCATGTTCGCGTTCGCCGCTGCGGGCGAACATATGCAATGTTCGGTCCGCCTCCTATACATCATCATTGAGGCAAACTTTGACCCTGAACATCACAGTCAGCAGACACATTCCAGGCCAATCAGCATACCTCCCTCCCACACCCTCCCACCTCCTATAAATAAGCAAGGGCAGCATCCATCTTAGATCATTTCTGTGTTACTGAGAGCAGGGAAAGTGCTGGCGCTGCTGCTGCTGTTGTTATAGCTAGGGACAGTTCCCGGTCTTGTTAGCCAGTGTTCTTGGTACACTCCTGCTGTAAGGACAGCACCCCAAAAAGCCCTTCCTGAGGTTTTTTTTGGATATATATATATATATATATATATATATATATTGTCCCCAAAAGCCCTTTTGAGGGCTGGTATTTGTGTAATTTTTTTTGTTCTGTGATATATATATATATATATATATTGTCCCCAAAAGCCCCTTTGAGGGCTGGTATTTGAGTATTTTTTTAATATATATATATATATATATATATATGTAGCATGTCCAGAACCAGGAAAAAAAGATCATGTAGGTGTAAAAGGGGTTCCCACCATCCCTGCTCTACTGAAAAATTATCTTTTTTTTCTGGTTCTGGACATGCTACAAAGCTGAAACTTCACAGGTACACTTTTTAGACCCCCAGACACTAAATCACACAAAAAAAGTTCTTAAAAATTGTCATTTTTGATAGAGAGCCAATTATTGGAAAAAAAAAAAAAAACTTAAAAAAAAAAAATTTCTTTGGATTTATTGTCTGGGGGGTCTAAAAAGTGTACCTGTGAAGTTTCAGCTCTGTAGCATGTCCAGAACCAGAAAAAAATAGAATTAGGGCTAGGGTTAGGGTTAGGGTTAGGGCTAGGGTTAGGGTTATTTTTAGTGCTTAGGGTTAGAGGGTTAGAGTTAGAGGGGTAGGGGTAGGGCTACTAACTCTAACCCTAAGTATCTCGCCGTAACCCTAACCCTAGCCCCTAACACTAAACCTAACCCTAACCCTCTAACCATAACCCTAACCCTCTAACCTTAACCCTAACCCTCTAAGCCTAGCCATAAAAATAACCCTAACCCTAACCCTAGCCCTAACCCTAATTCATATTTTTTTCTGGTTCCGGACATGCTACAGAGCTGAAACTTCACAGGTACACTTTTTAGACCCCCCAGATGCTAAATCCAAAGAAATGTTTTATTTTTATTTTTTTTTAATTTTTCCAATAATTGGCTCTCTATCAAAAAATTACAATTTTTAAGAACTTTTTTTTGTGTGATCCCTCTCCGGCATGCCACAGTCCAGGTGTTTGTCCCCTTGAAACAACTTTTCCATTACTATTGTGGCCAGAAAGAGTCCCTGTGGGTTTTAAAATTCGCCTGCCTATTAAAGTCTATGGCGGTTCGCAATGTTCGCCGGTTCGCGAACATTCGCAGATGTTCGCGTTCGCCGTTCGCGAACGGTGAATTTTATGTTCGCGACATCACTACCACTCACCTGAATACTACTACTAAGTGCTCACCATTCTATTGCCTGTCTCTCACCTCTATTCTATCATATACATTCTATCACTCCAGGAACATCATATTGAGTGTATGTATATTTGCATAACAGACTGTACACAGTGATGAAGTCCTGAGAGTTGGATATGTTGTTCAACACATTCTCTACATGACTACTGAGTGTAATAATTCTGCAGCTGCAAATCCATTCACTAACAAAAAACGCATGAGCGTTACAGATTGAACGAGCCTGAAAAAATATGGATTCAGCAGAATTACCCACTCAAGTAATGCAATTAAAACAACAAGTAGATGCATTGATACTTGCTCTTACAGAGGTAAAAAACGAAAATCAGGCTTTAAGACAGCAGGTTGGCCGTCTTGCGCAGCTCTCTGCTGCTCAGCCCCGTGAGCCTAAGATAAACCCTCCTCTAGTGTTTACTGGTGATCGGAGTAAATTTCGTGAATTTAAAAACGCATGTCGATTGCTATTCTTGTTGAAAACTCATAACTACCCCACTGACCAAATCAAAGTCTGTACCACTATTTCCTATCTGACGGGTGATCCCCGGGCCTGGGCAGACTCTCTCTTTGAGAAAGATGACCCACTTCTTAACTCCTATCCTTTATTCCTAGCGCAACTCGCTAGTTTATATGAAGACCCCAATAGGCAGAGTACTGCTGATACCCAATTGAGGGCTTTAAAACAAGGAAGGAGACCTGTTGAGGACTTCGTGGCAGATTTCAAAAGATGGTCCCTTGATTCAGGGTGGAATGACACATCCTTGCGAACGCAGTTCAGACTCGGCCTATCAGAAGCCGTTAAAGACGAGCTCGCCCGAGCGGATTTACCTGACACCTTGGATGGCCTGATACAGACCAGTATCAATATTGACAGACGACTGCGAGAAAGAAAGGCTGAGAAGATGGGATTGCCATTGTCCAGTCCTTCTTGGATGTCGCCTGTTGACCCTACTCCTATGGAGGTAGGAATGATACGCCCACCTTTGACCTTTTCCGAACGTGCCAGGAGGAAAACCGAACATCTCTGCATGTACTGCGCATCCCCGGATCATTTGATAAACGGCTGTCCCCTTGTCCGCAAAAAAGAGGGTGAGTGTTCAAATGTCTTGCTAGGGGGACTAACAACTTCCTTTTCTAATCCTTATCTTTTTATTCATTTGACATTACAGTGGGACCAAACTAGGATCACCACCAAGGCTAATGTCGACACAGGATCTTGTGGGAACTACATTGATGCTTGTTTTGTTACCTTAAATAAAATACCTATTATTTCAAAACTTAAACCTGTCTCTGTTAGTTTCATTAACGGTATTCCGTTATCCTCTGGTCCCATCACTAATCAGACACAGGCACTCCTTGTCACTGCTGACGGGTCTCATGTGGAGACCACCACTTTTGATGTACTGACCTCACCACATTTTCCCATTATTTTGGGACTTCCCTGGTTACACATACATCAACCAATCATCGATTGGAAAACAAGAACTCTAACCTTCTCTTCTCACTACTGCGAAACCACGTGTAATCTCTCATCACATGGAAGGATCCTGTCTGTGGTGTCGGATGAGATTATACCAATATGTTATCAGGATTTGTCGGAAGTCTTCCTTGAGAAAAACGCTCAAGTGTTGCCTCCCCATAGGGACTATGATTGTTGTATCGATCTACTCCCTAATAGCAAATTGCCTTTCGGTCACGTTTATCCTCTTTCACAGGATGAGCTCTCTCATCTCAAGGAATACTTGGATGAAAATTTGGCGAAAGGATTCATCAGACCTTCTACTTCCTCCACTGCTGCAGGACTCTTCTTTGTCCGCAATAAAGATTCAAGTCTCAGGCCTATTATTGATTTCAGACAATTAAATGCCATTACAATAAAGGATCGTTATCCTTTACCTCTTATTCCTGAACTTATAGAACAGGTGCGCGGAGCTTCCTACTTTTCAAAATTGGACCTAAAAGGGGCATACAACTTAATTTGAATCCGTGACGGGGATGAATGGAAGACAGCATTCAGAACCAGATACGGACTGTTTGAGTACATCGTGATGCCATTTGGGTTGTGTAATGCTCCCGCAGCCTTCCAACGATTTATAAATGACATATTCAGAGACTTGCTTGATGTTTGTGTTGTAGTATATCTGGACGATATACTTATTTATTCTCATTCCTTATCTGAACACATAAAACATGTAAGACTCGTGTTGTCAAGACTACTTGCACATAATTTATATGTTAAATTAAAAAAATGTTTATTTCATAAAGAGGAAGTACTATTCCTAGGATACATTATATCCAAAAATGGAATCAAAATGGATATGAGCAAAATATCCTGTATTCTAGATTGGCCTGTGCCAACAACTCGCAAAGCATTACAAAGATTCCTCGGATTCTCTAACTACTATAGAAAGTTCATCAAGAACTTCTCTGCTATTGTGAGACCTCTCACACAACTCACAAGTACAAAAAAACAATTCAAATGGTCAGAAGAAGCAAATGGAGCTTTCTGCTTGTTGAAATCAAGCTTTACTTCTGCTCCCATACTACGCCATCCAGACCCATCCCTTCAATATATTTTGGAGGTAGATGCGTCAAATATGGCAGTAGGAGCAGTTCTCTCACAACGACCAACAAACACTTCACCACTTCACCCAGTTGCTTTCTTCTCAAAGTCACTAAGCAGCCCCGAGGTGAATTACCCAGTGGGTGAAAAAGAGTTACTAGCCATAAAACTGGCATTAGAGAATTGGCGACACCTACTTGAGGGTACTCGATTGCCAATCCTTATATACACAGATCACAAAAACCTTCAATACCTTCAGACTAATAGAACTCTTTCCCACCGGCAGGTACGATGGTCATTATTCTTTTTGAGATTTAATTTTCTAGTGACCTATACACCTGCAGACAAAAATAAAAAAGCAGATGCGCTTTCACGATTAACCGAAGATAGCTACGCCGAGGTTCCCTCAGTTCCTATAATACCCTATGAACGTATTGTCGGTGTTGTCCGTTCCCTGAAGGAAGAGATTTTGCACAGCATAGAACTGGATTCACCTCCACCACAACTAAATGCTGATGCAGAAGGCTTCCTCTATTACAACGATAAACTATACATACCCCCTACTATGCAAACCAAGATCTTGGAATTGTCCCATGATGTACCTATGGCAGGACATATGGGTATGACTAAAACATTCAATTTACTTACTAGGCAATTTTGGTGGCCTGACATGAAGACGACCGTACAAAAGTTCGTTTCATCTTGTGACATCTGTGCAAGGTCCAAAATTGACACTACAAAACCATCGGGTCTACTTTGTAGTTTACCAATACCCCAGGTTCCATGGGAAGTGGTGTCCTTAGACTTTATAGTAGAACTACCACCTTCCAAAAGATTCAACACCATTTTAGTGTCAGTGGACCATCTGACCAAGATGGCACATTTCATTCCTATCCGAAGACTACCTTCATCCAAGCAAACAGCGGAATTACTTGTGAAACATGTCTTTAAGTTACATGGTATTCCAAAAACACTTCTGTCTGACCGTGGTTCACAGTTTATCTCAAAGTTTTGGCAAGCTCTATGTCAGATTCTACGAATAGAGCGAAAACTTACTTCTCCTTACCACCCTCAGACCAACGGACAGACAGAAAGAGTCAACCAGTGCATTGAGCAATATCTACGTTGCTATACTTCATATCTACAGGACGATTGGGTGGACCTCCTCCCGCTGGCGGAATTCGCCTATAACAACGCGACCCACAGCACTACTAAACAAAGTCCATTCTACTTAAACTATGGGTTTCATCCCACACTTCTTCCACCACGTATCTTGCCATCAAGTAATCCAGTGGCCTCTGATTATCTTACCCAAATAAAGGATTCCCTGGGTTTACTCAACACCACCATCTCACATGCCCATAGCCAACAAAAGAGGTACTACGACCTTCGTAGAAAACCCTCTCCCCAATATGCCATTGGGGATCTTGTTTGGCTTTCTACAAAAAATTTGAGATTAAAGATCCCTAGTAAAAAACTTGGACCTTTTATTCCTGGGACCTTTCCCAATAAAGAAGCTTATTGGAAAAGCTGCAGTACAACTCACATTACCAACAGACCTCAAGATACATCCCATCTTCCATGTGTCTCTACTAAAGCCCCATGTTCCTAACCAAGGAATAAGGCCTACCATCTCACCTCCACCTCCTGTACAAGTTGAAGGCGGAGAAGAATTTGAGATAAAGGAGATTCTGGATTCTCGTATCCATAGAAGAAGACTCCAATATCTAGTACGATGGAAGAACTATGGGCCCTAAGACGATACCTGGCTGAATACCTCCGATATACATGCCCCTAGACTGATTCGCAATTTCCACTCGAAATACCCGGAAAAACCAGTTCTAGAGGCCTTCCGGAGCCGGCCTTAAGGGGGGGGGTACTGTAATGTTCTGGTACCTCTGGTACCCTTATTTCCACATTTCTCTCTTAATATTGCGTCCCATCTTGCTATCCAAATGGAACGCATACACCTTTAAGGGCAATGACGTCATCGCCGGGCGCCGCTATGAGCGGCTATTTCAATCGCCGGCTTTCTCTCACTCATTGCTCGTTCAAACCGCATGTTGCCTTGTCTTGTCCAATGCTGCCGGAGCTTCAAGCTATTCCCCTTGCCTGAACAAGACCGGAACCTCGCTACCGATCCAGTATCTCGCTACCGGATTACTCCATTACTCTTGGACCTAGCTACTACTAACCCATCTAGTGATAAGTACCCCGCAGGGGATTCCTTCCTCAACCTAACTTTCACTATCTACTACTGCATACTAAAGAGACTATTACTATCTAAACTATTTCTATCATCTGCATAGATTGCTAGCTCTTGGGACTACCATCACCTATCATTGCACTAGGTTACTCTCTCTTGCATACTTCATCTGCTGTCCCCTACCACCTGTTACAATACATGATTGCTAAAACCTATCTGCATACTATCATCACCTACCACTCACCTGAATACTACTACTAAGTGCTCACCATTCTATTGCCTGTCTCTCACCTCTATTCTATCATATACATTCTATCACTCCAGGAACATCATATTGAGTGTATGTATATTTGCATAACAGACTGTACACAGTGATGAAGTCCTGAGAGTTGGATATGTTGTTCAACACATTCTCTACATGACTACTGAGTGTAATAATTCTGCAGCTGCAAATCCATTCACTAACAAAAAACGCATGAGCGTTACACACAGGCAGTACAGGAGGATGCCATTTGGCCTACATGGGGCACCAGCCACTTGTCAGCGGATGATGGATCGTGTCCTTAAACCCCACTGAGCCTATGCATCTGCCTATTTAGATGACGTTATAATTTTTAGTGCAGACTGGGAGAGCCACTTAACCTGAGGTGCAGGCTGTTATTAATGCCCTCCGTGGTGAGGGTTTGACTGCTAATCCAAAAATAAAAGCGCTGTGGGATTAGAGGAGGCCCGATTTGGGGTACATTTTTGGCCGGAGAATGGTAAAACCCCCCAGGTCACAAAGATACATGCCATCCAAAGTTGGCCAAGACCCCACAATAAAAAAACAGGTGAGGGCCTTTTTGGGGCTAATGGGCTATTACAGGACGTTTGTCCCCAATTTTGCTACATTGGCGGCTCCCCTTACGGATCTTACCAAGAGGGGGGAAGTCCTCAGCGGTAACTTGGACCCCAGAAGCCAAGAAAGCTTTCCTGGACCTAAAAGATAGCCATGTGTAATAGCCCTGTCTTCATTTCCCCAGATTTTACATAGTAATTTATAGTGCAGACGGATGCATCAGAAGTGGGATTAGGTGCAGAACTGTCCCAAGTGGTGAATGGGGACAAACACCCCATAGCAATCCTAAGTAGGAAGCTGACCCCCGCAGAAAAAAGATACGCTATTGTAGAACGAGAATGTCAAATGGGCTCTGGAGAGATTAAAATACTACCTGTTAGGGTGACAGTTTAGGCTCGTAATGGACCATGCCCCTCTCAAGTGGATGGCCCAAAAAAAAGGAAAAATACAAGAGTTACCAGATGGTTCTTGGCTCTGCAGAGTTTCAAATTTGCGGTAGAACATAGACCAGGTAGCCAACAAGCGAACACTGATGCCCTCTCCAGAGTATACAGTTTGTTTGCCCAAGGTGCTCAACCTCTCGAGTTTGAGCAGGGGGGGGGGGGGGGGTATATGTAGCAGGGTACTGGTAAAACCGCTCCAAATGGAGGGGAAAGTGGTTGTTGGGATCTATGTTCCTCCATGGTTTCTTAGATTTTTTTGATCCAAGGTAAAATCAGCAAAGACGTTATGGTAAAGAGTGCTAGTTCTTTACCCTTTATTAGTAAAGTATGTTCCGGGCTGGTTTTACTGGGAATCTGGGTGGGAAAGGTTCCACATTCCATGGACCACAGTTTAATGGTCTCTGGCTAGGCCTTGATTAAGGCAGCTGGACCTGGATTAGTGAGAGGGTGGATGTCTCCATTAGAGGAAGCAACTGGGAGCATGGCTGCTTGTCCCTGAAAACTTGGATACCAATGTTTGTTCTGTAAAGGACACTTACCTTTTGAACAAGGACTTTAACGGACTATGGACACAGTAAGGCTCAGCTGAGTGGAAGTTTACTTTTGTTTGTTTTTGGCCAGGAGCCAGTTTCTTTTGTTGTGAACTTGAGTGTGGATTAAACATGACATTTTTTTTCTAAAGAAACTGTGAGCGTGTCCCTGCCTTGAGTGTGATTCCCCAACAGTATAAATAGTTAAAAAGGGAGAAAAGTGCATCCAGTGACCAAGTGAGGACAGGTGAGTGATGGATACATACAGGGACAAGACTGTTATAATATATAGGAGGTCATACGGGGACAGGACTATGGTATTATATTATATAGCAGGACGGACAGGGCTATTATAATACAGTATATAGAACGTTCATGGACAGGGCTATAATATATAAGAACATACAAGAACAGGACTATTATAATATTTAGGAGGTAATACAAGGACATGGCTATTAAAAATATATAGGCGGATATACATGTGGCAGAGCTTTTATAAAATATAATATATATATATATATATATATATATATATATATATATATATATATATATATATATATGTGTGTGTGTATATATATATATATATATATATATATATATATATATAGAGGACATACAAGGATGAGGCTTTTATAATATCTTGGGAGGATGTACATGAGACAGGGCTATTATAATATATAGGAGGACCGACAAGGACATGACTATCATATTATCTAGAAGGATGTATATGAGACAGGGCTAATATAATATGTAGGTGGATATACATGGGACAGGGTTATTATACTATAGGAGGACATACAAGGACAGGGCTATTATAATAATATATGAGGACATGCATGCCGCAGTGCTATTATAATATTTAGGAGGATAAACAAGAACAGGGCTATTATAATAGCCCTGTTCTTGTATGTCCTCCTATGTTATAAAAGCCCCGTTCTTGTTTTTATGTCCTCCTCCTATAATATAACATATAGGAGGACATACAAGGACATGACTATTATAATATCTAGGAGGAGGATATACTGTACATGGGACAGGGCTATTATAATATATAGGAGGTCATACAAGGACATAACTATTATAATATATAGGAGGATATACAGGGACAGAGCTATTATATATGGACATAGAGGGACAGTGCTATTTTAAAATCTAGGAGGATATACATGGGACAGGGCTATAGGACATAGATAAGACAAGGTGCATTGATGTGAATAGTGTGATAGTATGATTTACAGAGGACATCCCAGTCAGACAGCTCCTGTTGCCCAAACTGTGGCCCTTGGGACATCTGCAGACAGTGGTCTGTGTTTTCCTTCCCTATGTTCTTACATAGCCAGTGATAGAAAATATTCTTTAGACTGACTTCTGCTGGTGAAATGATTTGTTTTATTTCATACTTTCTTCTGTGGTCTCCATTATATTTTTTCCTGTGATCTTTTATAATGGATCTTCCGGACCAGAAATATCAAGTGTGACACAGGTCATTATTCATGGAGGGGAGTGTAGGGAGCACTGACTTGTGGAAGGAACTGTAATAGAAGTGATCTCTAGTAGTCTCCTGTGATGTCTCCAGTCTAAGGTCTCCTGGAACAGTTCTCCAGTCTCTGATAAAAACTGTTTCCTGTCTGCAGTTTCCAGCAATCTCCTGTTGCATGTCTGCAGTCTCTGACCGCTTTCTGTAGCATTACATTCCTGTAGATTATGGTCACTTAATGCCCCTATATCAAGTAGGTTGACCACCCCCAATGTAAGCACATGAGGCCACTGTAGTGGCATAGAGATGATTCATTATAATGAAATAACATTCTATCATTAGCAAGCTAGGAGTCATTTTTGTCATTTTCTTTTAAACATTACTTTAACATTGTATACATTTACCCTATTTCTGAAGTGTCCTGCTCTAGCAGTTACCTGTGCTTCACTATGACCATTGTCCCCTCATATTTAAAGTGCACCTACACCAAGGGACAAAAAATGATCCTGCCAGTAACATATTTCCTGTCCTAGGGTGACAACACTCACTTGCATACTGTATCTACAGAGGAACACTGTCACCCTAACACAGGAAATGCACAGGCCGAAGATAAATCCACTAGGAACAGCTAGAAACCTTTGAAGGAACCCAGGGGGTTAATGGAACCATGGTTGGGAAAGGCTGGACTAAAAGGTCCATGTGAGGACTGGCTTTGTAATGTACTGTATATGTTGTGGACAACATCGGGATCTCCCTGAGACAATCCATGGCTCTTCCAGTTGGGCCTGAAGTCTCACTTATATTTTTGCAACAAATTTCTTCACAAGATGTCTAAGAGGGTGATCGTTGCTTTTGATAGTTATTGTGGATTGGTTTTTATTGATTTTTGAATTGCATGAATAAAAGATTATTCATTTAAAGGAGCCCTAAATTCTATGTATGTATTCTCCAGAGAAGTCCCTTCTGTTACACTCAGCCACCTCAAAATCTTCACATTCCCTTTCTTTTGCTGCTGTGATCTGACTTTCTGTTAGATGGTGGCTACGTTGGTTCTCCATGGTCCCACTGTATGTAGGAACGTAGCCACCCTCTCTTGCCCCAAAACTATAACCTCCTTTATGTTCTCCACTGGCCATCGTGGAATCTTCAAAATCCTGTATCCTTGTAATAGAACAGTACAGGTAATGAATATTATTTACAGAGTTTATTATTTTGCTGCACTGGAAAAGATAAGATTAGGTCAAAGTCTATAAAAGTGGAGTCACCCTTTAAAGGGTCAATGTACCCATAGGTGGTTTCTTGGTTGCAGGTGGAGTTGCGTGACCTGGCTTTGTATTTATGTTGGGAACATAAAGATCTTCCTGAGACTCTGGTTTGTCATTTGTCATGGAGTCTCACTTTTCTTTCTGAAAAAAAAGTTCTTCATGAAATTTTCCTGCTCTTCCTGCCTCATCCTCTAGAAGAGAAGGAGGCCCTTCTGTGGTGTAATGTACAGGTGTATCTCATAAAATTAGAATATTATCAAAAAGTTACCTTATTTCAGTAAGTGAATTTAAAAAGTGAAACCCATATTTAATATTGCATTACACAATAATATGTAAAAGTGATATATTTCAAGCATTTCTTTCTTTTAATTTTGATTATGGCTTACAGCTAGTGACACCCCCAAAATTCAGCATCTAATAAAATTAGAATAATACATAAGACTAATAAAAAAAAAAAAAATAAAAAAAAAAAGATTTTTAGTACAGAAATGTTGGCTTAGTGAAAAGTCTGTCCATGTACAGTATAGAATGCACTCAATACTTGATCAGGGCTCCTTTTGCATGAATTACTGCATCAATGCGGTGTGGCATGGAGGCGATCAGCCTGTGGCACTGCTGAGGTGTTATGGCAGCCCACGTTGCTTTAATAGTGGCCTTCAGCTCCTCTGCATTGTTGGGTCTGGTGACTCTCATCTTCTTCTTGACAATACCCCACAGATTCTCTATAGGTCAGGCAAATTTGCTGGCCAATCAAGCAGTGATACCATGATTATTAAACCAGGCATTAGTAATTTTGGCAGAGTGGGCAGGTGCCAAGTCCTCCTGGAAAATGAAATCAGCATCTCCATAAAGCTGGTCAGCAGAGGGAAGCATGAAGTGCTCTAGAATTTCCTGGTAGAGGGCTGCGCTGACTTTGGACTTGATAAAACACAGTGGACCAACACCAGCAGATGACATGGCTCCCCAAATCATCACTGACTGAGGAAAATTTTACATTTCATTTAGAATTCAAGGCAGGGGCGTAACTACAGGGGTTGCAGGGGTTGCGATTGCTACCAGGCCCCATGCTCCAGGGGGCCCAGTAGCAAACCAGTGGGTGAACTTCCAGGATTGCAAAAGTCACACTTGCGACCGGGCCCTGGCATTGCACCACTGTGGGGAGGCCCCAAGATTGCAGGAAGGGAGCCCACTGCAGAACTTGTGAAAGGATCCTGCTGCGGGACCGTAATAAAAGGCCATGCAACAAGAATAAAGAGCCCCAGGATTAGTGGGAAGAGCCCTGGGCTTGAAGGTAAGGGCCCCGGCCAGGGATCTGTGGGGGCCCTTCATGGTTTCTTGCATCGGGGCCCTGAAGGCTCTAATTACGCCTCTGATTCAAGGTCCTAGAGTCTGGAGGAAAAGTGAAGAGCCACGGAATCCAATTTGTATGATTTCCACAGTCAGTGATGATTTGGTGAGCCATGTCATCTGCTGGTGCTGGTCCCACTGTGTTTTATCAATATCAAAGTCAGCGCAGCCCTCTAGCAGAAAATGAAGAGGTATTCATGCTTCCCTCTGCTGACCAGCTTTATGGAGATGCTGATTTAATTTTCCAGCAGGATTTGGCACCGCCCACACTGCCAAAAGTACCAATACCTGGTCACATGATCATGGTATCACTGTTTTCCTAATTTTATGAGATTCACCTGCATATAGATATTTGAGCTATATGAACTGCTGGTGTCGTGTCTGTTGTGCACCGACCTAGTGCAATACCATAAGATATTTATTAAAAATAGTTAAAACATATATTCTCACAAGAGTACTCTATAAACAACCGAAAAATAGAGTCTCTTCAGATGTCCAGAGACCACAGGACCGTGATGCTTAGTTGTGGCAGGCAAGCTTGAAGATGTCCATATGGCTCCCCTGTCACAACTAAGCATCACAGTCCTGTGGTCTCTGGACAGCTGAAGGGACTCTCTCTTTTTCGGTTGTTTATAGTGTACTCTTGTGAGTAGAATATGTGGTGTTTTAACTATTTTTTTAATAAATATCTTATGGTATTGCACTAGGTCTGTGCGCCTTTCCCTTGTGTTTTTTTTTTTTTTTTCTCCTTTCAGTTTATGTGGATACCCATCATCCCGAGAGGGCAGCAATACCTTTTTTTTTTTTTTTTTAAGCTTATGATCCAGCCAATGCCTCTCTGGCCTACATGCACCTTTTGAGCGCAGGGGATATTTGCTTGTCATGTCGTGTCATTACGTTTTTTACTACTTTTCCTGCTAAATCAATTGGAAGAGAAGGAACCATGTATATGATGTAATGTCCAACCTTTCGGCTTCTCTGGGCCACATTGATTGTAGAGAAATTTTCTCGGGCCACATATAAAATTATACTATAGTTAAGGTATATAAGCAATAAAACGCTGCCACACCCTTCCCGCACCGTTACACGCCACGCCCCCCTCCCTCCCATGCACTAATTTTAACACCACTAGAGGATGATCAAATGAAATGCAATCAGTATACAGAGGTTTACGTCTCCTGAGAGATTTTAAAGAAACACTCTGACCACCATGACCACTTCAGTGATTTGAAGTGATCAGTGTCTACAGTTTTGTGCTGGGGGATAGTTGCACCCCTAGCACATGTGACTTAGGCAGCCAGAAAATGTCATGTCCTTATTCATACATGTATAAACAAGGACATGACATATTATGACAAAACACAACTGGTTATTAAAAAACATATTGCAACAATTTGCACACACTAATGCACATACCTTTTTCTACTTATTTTGCAGACTGCTGGCGCGGTTTCTGCTGGCGGGTAATGCTGGTCGTGTGGGTACTGCTGGTCATGACTTTGGGTACTGCTGGAGGAAGCAGCGGCTGCAGTAGAGAGCAGAGCCACTGCTTCTTATATGGCTTCTGTCACAGGTGTACTGCATTTCATACCACTGACTGCAGACATCCTAAGTCTCCCGCGGCAGCCGGGGGATCCCACGGCACTTGCAGCCTAGTGCGTGCCCATCCAATGCAGCCTAAACCGTGCCATCCAATGCAGCCTCACCAGTGGGTGCCCATCCAATGCAGCCTCACCAGTGGGTGCTCATCCAATGCAGCCTCACCAGTGCCCATCCAATGCAGCCTCACCAGTGCCCATCCAATGCAGCTTCACCAGTGCATGCCCATCCAATGCAGCTTCACCAGTGCATGCCCATCCAATGCAGCTTCACCAGTGCATGCCCATCCAATGCAGCTTCACCAGTGAATGCCCATCCAATGCAGCCTGATCAGTGCCCATCCAATGCAGCCTCACCAGTGCATGCCCATCCAATGCAGTCTCACCAGTGCGTGCCCATCCAATGAAGAGAGAGGAGAGCCACTGGATTACACAGAGCGGTTACCCGGCGACCGCTGTCATACGAAGTCCTGCCTCCTGGACCAGCTCCTATGATAGAAGTCACCAATGTGCTGTGTATCATAGAAGCCGGTCCAGGAAGCGGGGCTTCCTATGACAGCGACCGCTGGGTAAGCAGGAGATCCCCGATCTGCTTGTAATCCGGCAGCGCTCCCGCCCCCCGCCCCCCCCTCAGAGGCAGCCTCTGCCTACAGTTAGTTGGAAGCCACTGTGGCCATGCCCCCGACTCGACTTCCTTCCTCCCCAGCAAAAAATAATTGTCAGGGGGCAGTGGGCCGCATTGCCTGTGGTTCCGGGCCACAGGTTAGACATGCCTGATGTAATGCATACTGTGTGTGTATATATGTGTAGGGATAGCCTTGTCGTTCGCGTCGAACTTTACTTGTTTGCAGCCTGCTGATTTTGCGAACACATAGCATGGTTCGCGGCAGCCATATTAGTTTAAATTGGGGAGAACTTTGACCCATGACACAGCCATCAGGTGGAACGGGGCAGCCAACTGAAACATTTCAGCACATAGACATACCCCCTACCCTATAAATAGACCTGAGCTGGCGGCCATTTCACATTCTGCTTTTTGTCAGTGTAGAGAAAGGTCTGCTGTGTGCACCAGGGACAGACTGTCAGTGACACAAATTGCTCTGTTAAGATCCACAAAAGTCCTTTTGAGGGCTCGTATTTGGTATAGGTCTACAGTTTCTTTTGTCAGTGTAGGGAGAGGTTTGCTGTGTGCACCAGGGACAGATCGTCAGTGACACAAATCGCTCTGTTAAGGTCCACAAAAGTCATTTTAAGGACTGGAATTTGTTATAGGTGTGCAGTGCACTATATAGGGGTGTAATCCACTTATAATATACTTTGTAATATAGAAAGCATATTATAGTGGATTTGTATTTTGCACTGTGAGCATTGTGACTGGTGTGTTGAGCGCTTCTGCTGCAATACTACAAACAGTGACCAAAGCACTTTTAAAGTATTATAACTGGTGTGATAGACCAGTGGCCCCGGCAATACCACATATTAAAGTGGGGTGTTATCTGAGTATACTTGTATATGTGTCCTGCAACAATATTCCCTCTTTTGCTGCACTAACTCTGCTACACACAGTGTCAAACTCACTGGCCAATTTTTTGTACAACTGGTGTGATAGACCAGTGGCCCCCCAATACCACATATTGAAGTGGGGTGTTATTTAACAGTATACTTTTCTAAGACTGTATTTTAGTCCTGCAAAAATTTGGCCTCTTTTGCTGCGTTAACTGTGCTACACACAATGACAACGGTTACTGGCCAATTATTTGTAGAACTGGTGTGATAAACTTGTGGCCCCCAATACCACAGATTGAAGCGGGGTGTTATATACCTTCTTCCACATATACTGCGCTTCTCTAGAGACTTTTGTCAGAGGGTAATTTAAAAAATGACAGGCAGAGGAAGAGGCAGGCCCTCACGCAGGGGTGGTAGGGGTAGGGCAGGAGCAGTAGGCCGGAGCCAAAGTGTGAAGTTTCAGAAGGTGCGTTCGATTATGTCAAAGGACGCACCAGACGTGGTTGAGTGGCTCACACAGCCTTCCTCTTCTGCACCCTCCTCATCCTCTCTATGTGCACCCTCTTCACTCTCTGCTGTGTGCACCCCCAAAGACACCACCACCAACACTATATACCCTCCGCTTGAGTCACTGGAATTATTTTCCAATCCATCACAAGACATTTGCAATGCGCAGCCATTGTTGGCATCGGATCAGGAAGAGGAGGTAGCAACAGCCGCCACTCAGCAGTCTGACGACAGTACCCAGATCAGCCCAAGGAGGTTGGTCCCCGCTGTTGCCTACTCCGAGATCTCGAATGTTAGTGGTGGGGAAGGTGACGTGGATGATGACGTGTCTATGGACGTCACAAGAGGGGAAGAGGAGGGGAGTTCAGAGGGAGAGATGGACCAGCAGATAGGGAGGAGAAGCAGGCGGAACTTGCATTGAACAGGAGGGACAAAGCAGACTGCAAATGTATCAGGAGCGAGCCATCAACCATGTACGGTCACATCTGGCGCTCCCAGGATGCCGGCACATGGCTCCGCAGCGTAGGCTTTTCTTTAATGTGTCCGCTGTTGACAACAGTGTTGCCATCTGCAGCCTTTTCAGTCAACGCATAAGTCACGGTAAGCCCAACACTCACCTAGGAATGACTGCCTTAAGAAGGCACCTGAACTCCCATCACCGAGCCCAGTGGGCGCAATGCTGTCAGAATCCACAAAGCCACACTCCAGGCCCTCACCGTCCAACCTCTTCTCCTTCTCCTCCTTCTCCTCACAATTGTCCTCCACTCCACCTTCCATCATGCCGTCCTCATGTTCTGGAAAAAGGCAGGCTTCTGTGGCCCAAATGTTGGAGCGTAAAAAAAATAAGGCTGGATAACCCTCTTGCCCAACATTTGACTGCTGGCTTGTCGGAACGAATAGCCCGCCAGCCCATCAACTACTGCCATATCAACTGGTAGACTCGGAGGCCTTTCGAAAATTTGTGGCCATTGGAACACCACAATGGAAGGTCCCAGGCAGGAAATATTTCTTGCAGAAGGGCATTCCAGAGCTGTATGGCCATGTTCAGCGGCAAGTGAATGTATCTCTGGCACACAGTGTCGGTGCCAAGATACATCTGACCACAGACACATGGTCTAGCAAACACGGGCAGGAAAGGTATGTCCCTTTTACTGCCCACTAGGTGAACCTTCTGACGGCCGTCAAGCATGTAAACCGTGGCACCCATGTAGATTTGGGTTTTACCACCACGGATTGCATGCGGGCCTGCCTCTTCTTCTCCTACTCCATCCTCCCTCTCCTCTTCGGCTGACTCCTCCTTTTCCGCTGCTACCGTTTCTTCCGCTGCGCTGCCCAAGATCCCTAGAACCTATTCCACATGCCAGGTGAGACGTTACCATGCTGTGCTGCGTCTGTTGTGCCTGGAAGCCAAGAGCCACACTGGTCCTGCACTCCTTTCAGCTTTGCATTCACAGGCAGATCAGTAGCTGACACCGCTCAATTTGACAGTTGGTAAAGTGGTGTGCGACAACGGTGCCAATCTGCTGAGTGTGCTGAAACAAGGCAAAATTACACATGTGCCATACATGGTCATGCAGCGATTCGTTGCCAAATACGCTGGGGTCCAGGACGTCTTGCGGCAGGCCAGGAAAATCTCGGGCCATTTCAGAAGATTTATACAGCCATGGCTCGCCTTGCTGACATTCAGCGGCGACACAACCTGCCCGTCAGGCATCCTATTTGTAAATGCCCGACGCGATGGAACTCAACGTTGCATATGCTTGATAGGCTGCTCCAGCAAAAACGTGCAGTTAACGACTACCTGTACGAACTCTGCGACAATACAGGTTCTGGGGAGCTTGGTTTTTTTTTTCCCCTCGCTAGTGGCTGCTCATGCGCGACGCATGCAGACTTCTGCGGCCATTCGATGAGATCACCAAACTGGTCAGTCACGGCCAGGGCGCCATCAGTGACATCGTACCTTACGCCTTCTTTCTGGAGCATGCATTGCGTCGTGTCATTGATCAAGCCGTCGGAGCAGGAAAATGAGGAAGTCGCCATGTTGGATGAATTCCCAGGGGGTTCTACTCCATCTGAGGCAAGTCAACAACAGGAGTCTGAAGAGGAGTCAGAGGAGGATGGTGCCGGGGGCGGATGAGGAGGAGCAAGAAGAGCATGCTTTAAACCTGTCTGGGATCCCTGGTGTTGTCCGTGGATGGGGGGAGGAGAACGAGGACGACATCCTGGATGATGAGCTGGAAGCAGGCCACTACACCGCGTCTAGTTTAGTGCGAATGGGGGCTTTCATGCTCCAGTGTTTTAAGGGGGACCCCCGTAAAAAACCATAAAGGCCAAGGACCAGTACTGGGTGGCAATGTACTTGGACCCCCGGTACAAACAAAAAATGGCAGAAATGTTACCACCATCACAGAGGACGGTCAGAATGCAGCACTTCAGGCCTTGCTGCGAGAAATGCTGCATTCTGCTTTTCCGTGCGCTGGCAGAGGAATTTCCAGTCACAGAGAGACAGTTGCAGGTAGCAATCCAACAGCACCTGCAAGATGGCGGTTTGAAGATGTGTTGGTCACTTCAGATATGAGATCATTCTTTCAGCCGACTCATCGACAGCTGTACTCCGGATCCAGCATCAGGGAACGCCTAGACCGGCAGGTGTCCGACTACATCCGATGTGGACGCTCTGAGGAGTGATGGACTACTGGGTGGGCAGGCTTGACCTCTGGCCAGAGTTTGCACAGTTTGCAATGGAACTATTGGCTTGCCCCCCATCCAGTGTCCTGTCCGAAAGGATGTTCAGCGCAGCAGGGGGGATCATGATCAATGACCAGTAGACCATGTTTCATTTTAATTCCTCATGACAGGCCACAAATATCCGCCAGACCGCCTTTCACCCACAACAATTCATGGTCCTTGTCTTCGGCAAATACAGCGGCATAAAAGGCATTTCTTGTCTATTGAATGCCTAATTTTTGGGGCCTATACTGGCAGACACTTATTCATCCTGTCAATGCCTATTGTACCTTCAGCCACAGAATACAATATTCTTAGCTGTCAGGTAAACCCATGTGGGCTAATTTTTGGGGCCTTTCATGGCCGACACTTACTTATTTATTACTTCTTAATGGATGCGGACCCATTTTACAGATGTGTGAATGGACCCTATATGTATTTGACATGTATTTACAGGCTGCTGTCAGTTCTGGCTGATTTAGGAAAAAAAAGAAAAAAAAAATACTTTTTTTTTTTTTTTTTTTTTAAGGCAACTTTTCCAATTGCAATACTTCTGTTGTGACATTGTCCATGTGGTGGGACTATTTGTGCACAGATAGTAAGTCTTTTGTGGCTGCAAATATGACCTAAAGGTTTTTAAAGTTCCCCTCCCATTAAAGTCAATGGGGCCCGCCGCGAACTTGCGGTTCACGGACATTTGAGAACCTCCCCGGCCAATGTTCGTCCATTACTATGTATGTATGTATGTATGTATGTATGTATGTATATATAATATGCTATAACAACTGCTGGTGCCTTGACTGTTGGGCTCTCCTTGAGTTCCATTCTTAACCACTCTAGTACCGCTCACAGTAATACTACTGCGGCAGAGTGGCTCGTTCCCGTCCAGTCACGTAGTATTAACGTGACTGGACTCCTCCCCTTCTGGGCGGCGCTTGCGTGCCGCCGGAGGCTCGCTCCCGCTGTTTTCATTCACAGCGGGAGTCGGGCCAGGGGAGGAGCAGCGGCGATCGCCGCTGCTCTTACCCGATCGTCGGGGATCGAGTCTGGAGATCCGCCCGCTGTGTGTAAACACAGCGGGCGGATCTCCATAGTGACAGGGAGTGACAGATCGGACTGTTCAGCATAGCTGGACATCCGATCTGTCCATGAATCACATAGTCACCTCCCCCCCTACACGTCAGTAAGCACCAGGCATACATTAACCCCTCCCTCTCCAATAAAATTAACCCCTTCCCTGCCAGTGTCATTTTTACAGTAACAGTGCATATATACAGCACTGATTACTGCAGTAATGTCACTGGTACCCCCAAAAGTGTCAAAAATGTCAGTCAGGGGTCCGGTCTGTCCGCCGCAATGTCGCAGTCCCGCAAAAAAAATCGCAGATCGCCGCCATTACGCGTTAAAAAAAAAACACCAAAAATGACAGAAATCTTTCCCTTTGTTAGTAAACGCAATAACTTTTGCGCAAACCAATCAAAATACGCTTATTGCGATTTTTTTTACCAAACATATGTAGCATAAAACAAATTGGCCAAAAACTTTTAAAAAAATTGGTTTTTACATCTTTTTTGGGGGGAATTTCATATAAAAAAATGTGAAAAATATTGTTATTTTTTCAAAATAAACGCTCTTTTTTTGTTTATAGCGCAAAAAGTAAAAATCGCACAGGTGATCAAATACCACCAAAAGAAAGCTCTGTTTGTGGGAAAAAAAGGACGTAAATTTCGTTTGGGTACGGCGTCGCACGACCGCGCAATTGTCAGTTGAAGTCGCACAGCGCCGAATCGCAAAAAGTGGCCTGGACGGAAGACAGCAAAATCCTCCGGTTGTAAAGTGGTTAAGGAAGAACTCTATTCATTGCTGTTCATGGTAGAAGAAGCCTCAGTGGACTCACACATCACTGAGAGCATGAACAATGTTTGTGAGTCGGGCAGTGCTGACCATCCTTTCACCCCTACATGATAACTCAGGGTCAGGCTATATAATGTTTCCATATATGGCAGTGTTCTCCCCCACTCCCCCACCCCCCCCCCCCAATGGAACCCCTAAAATAGTTTTCAGGTTGTGAGGAACCCCTGCCTCAACCAATTCATCAGCGGTCAGTGGGAAGAATGGCCCTTTCATTGGTGGTCAGTGGGAAGAATGGTCCTTTCATTGGTGGTCAGTGGGAAGAATACGCCCCCTTATGGTGGTGGCCAGACTGCCACCCTTATAGACAGCTAAAATCATTGGTATTATGCTGCTGACTCTGCCAAGTGGCATTGACCCCAATATTTTGCAAGCACTGTTAGATGGGAGGTCAGTCAGCCACAGTTTAAAAAATCCCTAGCAACCCTTAACCCTAGTTGTGAATGACTGGTCTATGGTAACAGGTTGTACTCCCATTGAAGGTCCATATTGTTTTATGAATTCTGTCTTTGGTTTTTAGTAAATTGTATTAATATAACACATCTTCTAGGTGATATCTGAAAAAAACAAGATGCTGACCCTCCTGTGTGTGTGCTTCCTGCTGGGCTGCACAGCAGTTTCAAGTGGTGAGTATGGGTATTACAGCACCCTGTACATCTATTGTACTACCACATGATGATTGATGGTTGGTTAATGGATGATGTTTTTTATTCTCACTATTTATCTAGAGTTGACAAATTGCACATTACAAGGTACGTAGAACCATTCATCCTGTTTGGAATCAGTGTGGTCAGGTGCCCCTCATAATGGGCACAGCAGGTGTACAGACCCAGGAATTCAGCACAGGGATGGTGGAAACCCCTAAAAAATAGGCACAACAGGTGTACAGACCTCAGTACAGGGATGGTGGGAACACCTCATAATGGACACAGCAGATGTACATACCCGGTAACTCAGCACAGGGATGGTGGGAATGAGTGATCGAATGATATCGGGTTTTTTTTTTTTTTTTTTTTTTAGTACTGATACTGATATTTTGGTCATCGGATATCGGCCGATATTTTCGGACATTTAAAAAAAAAATGACCTTTTAGGACCGCTCACTGTGCTGTTACTGCGGCACAGTGGCAGCCCTGGGTCCAGCGACGTAGACCTATAGGTCTACGTCGCTGGACTCCAAGCTGTCTCGGCGGTGCGCTCCCGCTGTGTTTAGACGATTTAGACGTGTTTAGGCGGGGATCGAGGAGTCGATCACCGCCTCTCTTCTCCGATCCTCAAGGTAAGTGTAAGAAGATCCGCTCGGAAAAGTAGGCGGATCTTCTCTGTGACAGACAGGGAGAGATCACAGGATTCAGCATAGCTGAACCTGTGATCTGTCTGTCACAGAACCCCCCCCCCACACACAGGTCAATAGGCATGAGGCACACATTCTTGATCACCAACAGTGTTAGCCCCTGCCAGTGTCATTGTTACAGTAACAGTGCATATTTTTAGCACTGATTACTGTAGTAATGTCACTGGTACCCACAAAAGTGTCAAATGTCAGTTGGGGGTCCGATCTGTCCGTTGCAGTCCCGCAAAAAATTGCAGATCGCCACCATTACTAGTAAAAAAAGAAAATAAAAAAAAACAATAAAAATGACAAATCTTTCCCGTAGTTAGTAAACGCAATAACTTTTGCGCAAACCAATCAAAATACGCTTATTGCGATATTTTTTGGAAAAAAAATGTAGCAGAAAACAAATTAGACTAAAATGTTAAATTTTGATTTTTCAATTTTTTTTTTTGGGATATGATATGTTATACAGTATATTAGAATGTGAAAAAAAAAGATATATATATATATAATTCTTTTTTTTTAATTCTTTTTTTTTTTCTTAAATTGTTGCGCTTTTTTTCAAAAATTAAAAATCGCACAGGTGATCAAATACCACCAAAAGAAAGCTCTGTTTGTGGGGGAAAAAAAAGGACATAAATTTAGGTACAGCATCGCACTACTGCGCAATTGTCCGTTAAAGTAACGCAGTGCTGAATCGCAAAATATGGCCTGGTCAGGAATGGGGTAAAATCTTCCAGTCTTAACCACTTTACCCCCAGCCCTATTTCGGACACTTTTTGTTCACAAGTTAAAACCAGTATTTTTTCCTAGAAAACTACTTAGAATCCCCAAACATTATATATATTTTTTTAGCAAAGACTCTGGAGAATAAAATGTCGGTCATTGCAAAAATTTTTGTCACGCGGTATTTGCGCAGCAGTCTTTAAAACGCCATTTTTTTGGAAAAAATTTGAAAAATCACATTTCACTGCATTTAAAAAATACTAAACAGTAAAGTTAGCCCATTTTTTTTGTATATTGTAAAAGATGATGTCACGCCGAGTAAATAGATACCAAACATGTTACGGTTTAAAATTGCGCCCCCCCGTGGGATGGCCACAAACTACGGTCAATAGAGATCTCAATCTGCGACGCTTTAAATTTATTTACCCGTTACCAGTTTAGAGTTAGAGTGTAGCTCTTTTGTTAAAATTATTGCCCACGCTCTGTCGATCGCGGCGATACCTCACATGTGTGGTTTGAACAGCGATTTCATTTGCGGCTCGACTTGCGTATACGTTTTCTTTTGTGCGCGAGCTAACGGTGACGGGGGCGGCTAAATTTTTTTTTTTTTTTTTTCCTATTTATTTTTTCTTTTTTTTAAACTTTATTACAGTTTTTAAAAAAAAAATAAAAATCTGATCACTTTTATTGCTGTCACAAGCAATGTAAACATCCCTTGTGACACCAATATGTGTGACAGGTACTCTTTATGGAGGGATCGAGGGTCTAAAAGACCCTAGACCCCTCCACTACACTTCCCTGTATGCAAAACGCCGAAAACGGCATTTTTGTATACAGCCGTTTTTCAAATCTGCCGCCTTTTGCAGCACAGTAACCCGGATGTGACGTCATGGACGCCGCCTCCGGGTTACGTCATCGGAGACCCGATCGATGCCGTTTCCGGCATTCATCGGGACTCCATCCAGCAGTCGGACGCGCCGGCTGGGTGCTCGGGGCTCCCGGTGGGACGGGAGCCCCGAGCAAAGCCGCGGAAGGCGGCGGGAGGGGGGGGGACGTCCCCTCCCGCCCCCCCGGGTAACGATCGAGCGGCTCCCGAGCCGCATCGATTGTTACCAACGGAAAGCCGACCGTCGGCTTCAAACAACGGTACCGGGATGATGCCTCTAGCTAGAGGCATCATCCCGGTATAACCACTCAAAGTCAGCCGACGTAGATCTACGTGGCTGGTCGTTAAGTGGTTAAAGTGGATAAAAATAAGCTCATTGAGAATTTTTTTTGTCAGACATGTAGCTAAATACATTTTGTCCTAAATATATGACAAATTTAATATATTGGATATTTTTTAACAGTCAAATTAGAAAATGTAAATTTTTTTCGCAAAATTTTCACTTTTTTTTTTTTTATTGCAAAAAAATAAAAAGCGCAGAGGTAATCAAATGCCACCAAAAAGCTCTGTTTGTGGGGAAAAAAGGACATACATTTTGTTTGGGTACAGCATTGCATGGCCGCGCAATTGTCAGTTAAAATCACGCAGTGCCAAGTTGAAAAGTGGCCTGGTCATTGAGCAACAAAATCTTCCGGTCTTAAAGTGGTTAAAAGGTACTGTGGTGGAGGGATCTGGGGGGTCTAAAAAAAACCCATACCCCCTCCTCTGCACTTAAAAGCATTCAAAACGCCAAACTTGGCTGTTTTGAATGCTATCTTTTTTACATGGAGACCCGATCAGAGCCCAATGCGGCTTTGATCAGGTCTTCTCTTCAGCCCTGCAGGTAGGATGCCCAGTTCTCTCGGTGGGACGGGATACCCGGGCGAGCCACGGGGGGTGGGGGGGGGGTGTGAACGGGATGTCCCCTCCCGCTCCTTGTAATGACAGCCAAGCGGCTTCTCAGCCGCATCGGTTGTCATTCCAAGACAGCAGACCGTCAGCTATGGACACCGGTACTGGGGTGATGCTTCTAGCTGCAGGCATCACTCCGGTACAAGCACTTTCCCCCGAAATATCGGTACCTCAGGGGCCGATTATAATATATCGGGGAAAGCACATATCGGCCTTGCCGATAATCGATGATCCCTAGTGGGAACCCCTCATAATGGGCACAGCAGGGGTTCAGACCTGGGAACTCAGCACATGGATGGTGGGAACCCCTCATAATGGGCACAGCAGGTGTACAGACCCAGGAATTAAGCACAGGAATGGTGGGAACCCCTCATTATGGACACAACAAGGGTACATACCTAGACATTCAGCGCAGAGATCTCATTTTGGTATGCTGTACCTATTTTTATATTGATTTCACAGCAATCTCTCTTAGGTGACTGAGCTCTATGCACATGCTGTACAATATACACATTTCCTGTAGGAGACTCCTGCCTGTCTGACTGCTTTCTTCTCTTGGACCCTTTAGTTCCATCGGGGCGCTCTTCCTTCTCTGGGGAGTACGGAGGTGGTAGAGGTACAGCTTTCTCTTTCTCTTCGAGTCAACAGAATGGGCAAATAACGGGCATTCGCATCAGGGAGAGTAACAGCAATGTGATTGGGTAAGATACTTCAGATTATCACTTCTCTACCACACAAACATCTTCAGCACATTTTAGGTATACACATATAGTACAAATCTGTAATGTCATTTCCTGTCTGGTGTCTAGGCTGAGATGAAGTCATCAGTCTGCTGCAAGCTAGAGGAAGCATTTCTTCAGTTTCCACTCCCCCAGTGATAAGCTTGCAACAGTGTAACTTTGTAGCAAGTGATAAGATGAGAGGCTGCAAAAGAGGCTGATCCGCGTCTGACATTTGTGAACAAAAGCATGAACTGCACAGGCACCAGGATTTACATGATTGTGTCATCCCTGATCTGGTATCTCCAGACAGTAGATCGTGACCCTGGAAACTATAAATAGAGAGAACATCTGTAAATATTTTTAGTATATAAATACAACGGACTAGGTGAGAAAAAAAAAGTCCAAAATGATGTGAAAGTCACACAAACAGTCCCCAAAGGTATAAACACAACTAAGTGGAAGTTTTTGATCCACAATGTTGGTAAGTGCTGCAGACGATGACACTTCATGTGCTCCACCGCCTGGTGTACAATAAAATGGACTGTTTTAAATAAAAAGATCTGTATGGTCTCCTGCTCAGAAAAATAAGTCTCCACTGGGTTCCGCTACAGCCTCATAGATGTCGCATCAATAAACAGCCAATATGGGTTCATGTGGAAGGAAAAAGCCAAGAAGGCAGTTTAGCCTCTGATTACTAATAATATAAAAGACTTATAAGCACTAATGTTGAGCGAACACGGACTGTATTATTCGGTCCGTACCGGATAATTGGATGTTTGCTACCCAGACACGGACACGAAAACTTAACTGTATGTTCGGGTTTAAAATCCGTGTTCGGTAATTTTATTTCCTGTTTTGTATGTAATGGCGCGCTTTTAATGGCTGGCTTTCAACAGCCAATCAACAAACGTTTAACTGGTGTGCCAAAGAAGCCATCACAACCATGCCCACTAATGGCAGGGCTGTGATTGGCCAGCTGAAGCATGTGACCCAGGTCTTTATAAGCTCGAGACACAGCGCGCATTGCGTCAGTCTGCTGTAGTGTAGGGAGAGAGCACACATCATAACGGTGCTGGCTACTGCTGATTAGGGACAGACAGGGTAAAACAACATTGTGCCCGAAAAGAATGCAGGGACAGGTCGGAGTGTAGGCAGGGAAAGATATTTGAGCATTTTAGGGACAGGCTGGAGAGATTAGGCAGGGAGAGATTAGGAGACACAGGACAGAACAATCGTCCGTTGTCGATCTACATCGATTTTGCTGTGTGGGGGGGGGGGTGGTGCAGTGAACGATCTTTTTGCCCTCACTTGAGCCCACGGAGGAGGAGGAGGAGGGAGAAAAAAATATATTTTTATCAGTCTGTTGTGTGCAGCGTTCAGCTATATTTTACTACAGAGTGCTGTTCTAATCTGCTATTTAAAAATTACAAAGTTAAAGGGGAATTTTTTTTTTTTTTTCCCTTCATAGCCTGCTGCTGACCGTGACATAAAACATAAGACACTGCTGTGTTCACATGTGCTATTGAAAAATCACCAATTTTATATACTTTTTTTCTATTCCACTATTCAAAATACACCCTTTTGGGGTAAAAAAAATTTAAATTGCGGCATAGTCTGTACTAATCTGCTATTTAAAAATTACAAATTTAAAGGGGAATTTTTTTTTTCCCTTCATAGCCTGCTGCTGACCGTGACATAAAACATAAGACACTGCTGTGTTCACATGTGCTAGTAAAAAATCAACAATTTTATGTACTTTTTTCTATTCCACTATTCAATATACACCCTTTTGGGGTGAAAAAATTAAATTGCGGCATAGTCTGTATCGATACGTGTGAGATACACCTTTCAAATTTTTTGGGCGCATCTTCCACCGCCGAGGATTGCAGGGCGCTTCAGTTTGCCTCCTGTTCTGAACTCCTCCTACTCCTCATCCTCATCCTGCCTTTAGGGTACAAAAAATTGTAATCGGGGCCTAGTCTGTGTTTGTACGTGTGAGATACACTTTTTTATATACTTTTTTCTATTCCGCTATTCAATATACACCCTTTTGGGGTAAAAAAATTAAATTGCGGCATAGTCTGTTTTTGTACATCTGAGATACACCTTTTTATATACTTTTTTCTATTCCGCTATTCAATAAACACCCTTTTGGGGGTAAAAAAAAATTAAATTGCGGCATAGTCTGTGTTTGTATGTCTGAGATACACCTTTTTTATATACTTTTTTCTATTCCGCTATTCAATCTACACCCTTTTGGGGTAAAAAAAATTAAATTGCGGCATAGTCTGTATCGGTACGTGTGAGATACACCTTTCAAATTTTTTGGGCGCATCTTCCACCGCCGAGGATTGCAGGGCGCTTCAGTTTGCCTCCTGTTCTGAACTCCTCCTACTCCTCATCCTCATCCTGCCTTTAGGGTACAAAAAATTGTAATCGGGGCCTAGTCTGTGTTTGTACGTGTGAGATACAGCTTTTTATATACTTTTTTCTATTCCGCTATTCAATATACACCCTTTTGGGGTAAAAAAAATTAAATTGCGGCATAGTCTGTATCGGTACGTGTGAGATACACCTTTCAAATTTTTTGGGCGCATCTTCCACCGCCGAGGATTGCAGGGCGCTTCAGTTTGCCTCCTGTTCCGAACACCTCCTACTTCTCTTCCTCATCCTCATCCTGCCTTTAGGGTACAAAAAATTGTAATCGGGGCCTAGTCTGTGTTTGTACGTGTGAGATACACCGTTTTATAAAATGTTTTCTATTCCGCTATTAAATATACACCCTTTTGGGGTAAAAAAAATTTAATTGCGGCATAGTCTGTATCGGTACGTGTGAGATACACCTTTCAAATTTGTTTGGCGCATCTCCTTCCACCGCCGAGGATTGCAGGGCGCTTCAGTTTGCCTCCTGTTCCGAACTTCTCCTACTCTTCCTCGTCCTGCCTTTAGCCTCCTACTCCTCTTCTTCATCCTGCCTTTGGGGTACAAAAAATTGTAATCGGGGCCTAGTCTGTGTTTGTACGTGTGAGATCCACCGTTTTATAAAATTTTTTCTATTCCGCTATTCAATATACACCCTTTTGGGGTGAAAAAAATTAAATTGCGGCATAGTTTGCATATTTGACTGTGAGATACACCCGTGCGATACTGTTGTTGTTTTGTTCCGCTATTCAATAAACACCTTTCTAGGGCAAGATCATAAATTAAAGAAATATGAGGAGAACGGCAAATAGGGGCCGTGGCCTGGGTCATGGTGCTGATGGTAGAGCTCCTGTTGCAAGGAGAGGACGTGGTCGATCTGTGCCAGCTACACGCAAAAAGTGAAACACCTTCCTCAAGTGTGAGTAGGCGACAGAACCTGCAGCAGTATTTGGTAGGGCATCATGCGCCTCTCCAAGTGTTGAGGCAAGAACAAGTACAGGCGATAGTATATTGGGTTGCTGACAGTGCCTCCAGTTCCTTCACATTGTCTCCCACCCAGTCTACTGCAGAAAGGTCAGAGTTGGCACCTGCAGCCGATGTCCAACCATCTTTCACCTCACCCCCTTGCAAATCAGGCAAGCAGTCTGAGCCACAAGTCATGCAGCAGTCTCTTCTTCTTTTTGATGACTGTCAGCAGGGTTTCCCAGGGCCATCCACCTAGCCCTGCCCCAGAAGTGGAAGAGATTGAGTGCAGCGATGCCCAACCACTTATTTCTCAAGATGAGTACATGGAAGGACCATCGCAGCACGTCTCCGATGATGACGAAACGCAGGTGCCAACTGCTGCGGCACTCAGAATTGTGGAGACCGACAAGGAGGGCAGGGGTGAAGACTGGGTGGAAGATGATGTGGAGGACGATGAGGTCCTCGACCCCACATGGAATGAAGGTCATGCAGGTTTGGAGGAAGAGGCGGTGGTCGTACAGAGCCACCAGCACAGCAGAAGAGCGAGCAGGGTGCAGAAGCGGAGCGGCCATGCCCTAGACACTACGCCTGCTACTGCCCAACGCAGCAAGGGACCGAGCGCGCCAAAGCCAGCTCAAAGGAGTTCTCTAGCGTGGAAGTTCTTCAGACAATGTGCTGATGACAGGACACGAGTGGTTTGCACCCTGTGCAATCAGAGCCTGAAGCGAGGCATAAACCTTCTCAACCTGAGCACAACCTGCATGATCAGGCATCTAAGTGCAAAGCACGAGCTGCAGTGGAGTAGACACCTTCAAAACCAAGAAAGGTCTCTGGCTCCTCCTGCTTCCTCTTCTGCTGCAGTCTCGGCCTCTTCATCCACCACCTGCCACCCCGCAAACAGACGATCTGTCAGCAACACCACCACCTGGGTCACCAACCATCTCCACAATGTCCCGTGGAAGCGTTCAGCTTTCCATCTCCCAAACACTTCAGAGGAAGAGGAAGTACCCCCCTACCCACCCGCGATCCCTGGCCCTGAATGCCAGCATTTCAAATTTCTTGGCCTTTGAAATGCTGTCATTCCGTCTGGTGGAGACGCACAGTTTTAAAAGCCTTATGTCGGTGGCTGTCCCACAGTACGTCGTGCCCAGCCGCCACTACTTTTCCAGGCAAGCCATCCCTTCCCTGCACATCCAAGTGGGGGAAAAAATCAGGTGTGCACTGCGCAACGCCATCTGTGGCACGGTCAGTGCATTTCCCTAACGGCACACTGGGTAAATGCAGTGGCGGCTGGGCCTGAGGCGGATAGCAATTTGGCGCATGTCCTTCCACCACCGAGGATTGCAGGGTGCTTCAGTTTGCCTCCTGTTCCTAACTCCTCCTACTCCGCTTCCTCATCCTCTACCGCCTCCTCATCCTCTACCTTGCACATGCTGGAAAGACTGTGCGAGCAGCAGCAGGCCATAGTGGAGTTTCAGCTGCAGCACGTGCGCGTGAGTCGCTCTGCGGAACAGCACCACTTCACCACCAATAACTGGGCCTCCATGCAAGACCTGTGTGCCTTGTTGCGCTGTTTTGAGTACTCCACTAACATGGCCAGTGCCGATGATGCCGTTGTCAGCTTAACTATCCCACTTCTATACCTCCTTCAAAAAACGATTCGGACGATGATGGAAGAGGATGTGGCACAGGATGAGGAGGAGGAGGATGAAGAGGTAACATTTCCAAGGCTTTCAGGGCAGTAATTCGCAAGTGGCTCCGAGGGTGGGTTCCTGCACACACAAACGCCAGGGACACAATTGTCCAGCAGGGGCACAGTTCTGGAGGATGAGGAGGAGGAGATGGAGGAGGAGATGGAACCATGTTCACAGCAGGGTGGCACCCAGGCCAGCTCATGGCCATCACTGGTGCGTGGCTGGGGGGATACAGAGGACAGCCTTTTGTTGCCTCTGGGCAGCCTGGCACACATGAGCGATTACATGCTGCAGTCTCCACAACGACCGCCGAGTTGCCCACATTCTAACTTGTGCTGATTACTGGGTGGCCACGCTGCTGGATCCCCGTTACAAGGACAACGTACCGTCCTTAATTCACTCACTGGAGCATGATCGCAAGATGCGCGAGTACAAGCGCACGCTGGTAGACGCGATGCTGCTGGCATTCCCACCTGACAGCGGGGCCACAGTGGAAGCACAAGGCCAAGGCAGAGGAGGAGAAGGAAGAGGTCGCCAACGCAACCAGGGCACCGCCAGCACCTCAGAAGGCAGGGTCAGCATGGCCGAAATGTGGAAAAGCTTTGTCAGCACGCCACAACAAACAGCAGCGGCTCATATGGAACGTCTTAGCAGGAGGCAGCATTTCACCAACATGGTGGAGCAGTATGTGTGCACACGCCTACATGTAGTGAATGACGGGTCTGCCCCCTTCAAATTCTGGGTCTCCAAATTGGGCACATGGCCTGAGCTTGCCCTTTACACCTTGGAGGGGCTGGCGTGCCCTGCAGCCAGTGTATTATCTGAACGTGTATTTAGCACGGCTGGGGGCGTTATCACAGACAGGCGCAGCCGCCTGTCCAGAGACAATGTGGACAAGCTCACATTCATTAAAATGAACCAGGCATGGATCCCACAGGACTTTTCCGTACCTTGTGCAGAATAGAGATGGATACCGACCTTACCCAGCCATTGTTATATTTTTGATCTTTCTCACTCTTTTGGGGTGTACCCTAATTTAAAATGACTAAAAAAAAGCAGTGTTGGCTACCTCTTCCCCCTCCACCGCCGCTTCCACCTACACCGTCACATCCACCGCCACCTCAACCTCCCTCCTACTCCATATGGGCCTCGTCCTTCACAGATGAAGAAAATTGTTTTATTTTTCTGTTTTTTTTTTTTTTTTTGTTGTTTTTAAGTTATTTCCCCTTCCACATTTGTTTGCAGAGCACTTGCCATGCTCTTAACTACATGTTGTTGCCATTTGCAGCACTCTAGCCCTTTGCATTGTTTTTTTTAGAGCCATTTTAGTGCCTGAAAGTTCGGGTCCCCATTGACTTCAATGGGGTTCGGTGTCCGGGTAAAGTTCGGAAAAAGTCCGGGTCACAGACCCGGACTTTTTTTTCAAGTTCCACCGAACCTGCCGAACACGGACATCCTGGTGTCCGCTCAACTCTAATAAGCACTCATCTGTAAAAAGCCAATCCTGGTAATCAAACCAACAACTTCCTGGTTGTAGAGTGCGTGGTGACATTATGCGAGATAGCTCCCCTCTACGAGTTTTGTCACATCTGACATGATCAGGGTCATGGAAGCCATGCTCCATCATCCTGCTCTATATATGGTGTTCACAAAAGGGGGAAACCAGAAGTGGAGTCGGAACCATCGGCATTCCACCCCTCACTATAATCTGGCCAAGGAACTAAGCCTCCATGGCATACTGAATGCCCGGAATTCCAGACCTCTACCAAGAAATATAAAAATACCTTTACTGTGTGAAAATATAAAAATACTAAAGTATAAAAAGGATGCTAATAATACCATGGAGTCGTCTGTAAAGAGGGGGCTCTCTTAAAAATCCCCCCCCCCCAGGTTTCTCGAGTAATTGACCAAAAATCTTCCCCAAGACCACCCAGTGCTTTCTGATATTCCTGACCTGTCTGTGCTGTACTAAAAGCGGTAAAAAAAAGAACCGTTTAAATTAAGGCCCATTTGTCTTTATTCTCAAAGAGGGTCTTCCTATTTTGATCTCTAACGTTATTCATTTCAGTATTTAGAATTTCTTCTTGTACTGTATATTCAGACTGATTTACTGTTGTGGGTTTAGTAACACTTTAAGCTACTCTTATTTTGAGATCCAGAAAATGATTAACCTCCTTACTGGCTTTAAAGGACAGAGAAATGCCTCATTCGTTGGTATGAAGACCCCCATAATGGACTGAAGAGACTTACGGTTAGTGATGTCGCGAACCTAAAATATGCCGTTGGCGAACGCGAACCTCCGCAAATGTTCGCAAACCGGGCGAACCGCCATAGACTTCAATAGGCAGGTGAATTTTAAAACCAACAGGGACTCTTTCTGGCCACAATAGTGATGGAAAAGTTGTTTCAAGGGGACTAACACCTGGGCTGTTGCATGCCGGAGGGGGATCCATGGCAAAACTCCGATGGAAAATTACGTAGTTGACGCGGGTTTTAATCCATAAAGGGCATAAATCACCTAACATTCCTAAATAGTTTGGAATAACGTGCTTTAAAACATCCAGTGTGTGTATACGATCAGGTATGATGTTGTATCAATCAGGTAGTGTAAGGGTTACGCCCGCTTCACAGTGACAGACCAAACTCTGACAGACCAAACTCCCCGTTTAACAGTCAGTCAGTCCATTTGCCCAACCGCAAACTCCCCATTTGCACAAGGTTGGATACCAAGCTAGCCATGTCCCGTTCCTTGTCCTCACTGACGTCATTGAAGGTCTCTTCCTCCACCCAGCCACGTACAACACCAAGGGTCCCCGAAAGGTGACAACAAGCCCCCTGGGACGCCTGCTGTGGTTGGTCTTCCACCTCCTCAAAGCCAACTTCCTCCTCTGACTTCTCTTCTTCAGACTCTTCTCTCAGGTTTGTCACCTCCGCAAAAGGGCGCATGAGCCTACAGCCATTGTGCATGAGCATTCAGTAACGTGGCCAAAAAATACCCAACTCCGCAGAGGCTGTCCTCTTTTTTTTTTTTTTTAAATTAAAAAAATCTGTTCTTATCAGTTTAATCTCTGTTACGTTACGTCCCCTATCAGGGGCCGGTGTATGGAATAGATTTTAGGAACCAGGAGATGGAAAAAGATGGTTGGTCTGTCCTCATACTTCCAATTTTGAGCACTGCGCGTGCGCCGTGCAATGTACTGTGCCATCCTATATGAGTGGTGTGTTAAGTAGTACTATTCTTATCAGTTTAATCCCTGTTACATCCCCTATCAGGGGCCAGTGTATGGAATAGATTTTAGGAACCGGGATATGGAAAAAGATGGTTGGTCTGTCCTCTTACTTCCAATTTTGGGCACTGCGCGTGCGCCGTGCAATGTACTGTGCCATCCTATATGAGTGGTGTGTTAAGTAGTACTATTCTTATCAGTTTAATCCCTGTTACGTCCCCTATCAGGGGACGTGCATCGAATAGATTATAGACAACCGCAAAGAGTTGTCAATAGTTGACACACTCATGAAATAAATTTTATTCCTCTATGCGTCAATCTTGCTGTAGTGATGACTGTGCTCATGCGCACGTTTGGGAGATTGCAGGCGATGTCGGTTTTTCAAAGCCTATGGTCATGCTGAGGTAGTTCAGTGACAATTAAGTGACCCAGAAAACAATGATTCTGCAGTGTGGGCCCATTGTTGGCCTAGCAGGCTTTAATGATCACCCAAGATGATCATAAAGAAAATTAATGTATTTTCTATGAAAAATTATCCAGCGGATCGCTTTTGGTCTGTTCACAATGAAGCAACAACCTTATCATCTGGGGTGTGCCAACATTGCCAACACACTCCTAGAGGTGATCGCTTCATTGTGATACGCAAGCCCCTTCACCACAACAAGGTAACGATCACGAAGGGGAATTGACACATGTATGTGCCTTTTTTTTTTTTTTTTGTGTTTTGTTTTTTGCAGCCACAGTGTAGCACCAGAGGCCAGAAAAATTAGGCATGTACACATGCCTGAAAAAGTATGCTATAGCAGCGGCCGGAAAAATTGAGGTTTTTCCAAGCAGAAAGTGCACTAAAACATTGCGGCTTGAACCGTAGTTGGTGGTAGAGAAGTCACGTAAGTCATCCGGCATGCAGAGATTAAATACAGCAGCGTGTGGACCATTTTTAGCCCAAGGCATCTCATCCGGCCTTTTTTAGTCAAATGCATCCCCCACTGTCAGTCCCTTCGGGATCCATGCCTCATTTATCTTAATAAAGGTGAGGTAATCTAGACTTTTTTGACCTAGGCGACTTCTCTTCTCAGTGACAATACCTCCTGCTGCGCTGAAGGTCCTTTCTGACAGGACACTTGAAGCGGGGCAGGCCAGAAGTTCTATCGCAAATTGGGATAGCTCAGGCCACAGGTCAAGCCTGCACACCCAGTAGTCAAGGGGTTCATCGCTCCTCAGAGTGTCGATATCTGCAGTTAAGGCAAGGTAGTCTGCTACCTGTCGGTCGAGTCATTCTCTGAGGGTGGACCCCGAAGGGCTGTGGCGATGCGTAGGACTTAAAAAGCTCCGCATGTCCTCCATCAACAACACGTCTGTAAAGCGTTCTGTCCTTGCCGGCGTGGTCGTGGTAGGAGGAGGATTACTTTCACCTCTTCCCCTGTTAGATTCCCGTTGTGCTGTGACATCACCCTTATACGCTGTGTAAAGCATACTTTTTAACTTGTTTTGTAACTGCTGCATCCTTTGGGACTGCCGGTAATTCTGTAACATATCAGACACTTTCTGCTTATACCAGGGGTCTAGTAGTGTGGCCACCCAGTACAGGTCGTTCTCCTTCAGCCTTTTTATATGAGGGTCCCTCAACAGGCATGACAGCATGAAAGACCCCATTTGCACAAGGTTGGATGCCGAGCTACTCATGTCCAATTCCTTGTCCTCACTGATGTCATTGAAGGTGTGTTCTTCCCCCCCCTCCAGCCACGTACAACACCACGGGTACCAGATAGGTGACAACGAGCACCCTGGGATGCCTGCTTTGGTTGGTGTTCCTCCTCCTCCTCAAAGCCACATTCCTCCTCTTACTCCTCTTCCTCAGACTTCTCTTCCAGCGTTGCCGCAGGTCCAGCAAGCGATGATAAGGCTGTTTCTGGTGGTGATGGTGACCACAACTCTTGCTCATCACGCTCATCTACGGCCTGATCCAGCACTCTTCGCAGGGCACGCTCCAGGAAGAAAACATATGGGATGATGGTGCCTTCGGTGCGACTGACTAGGTTTTTCACCTCCTCAAAAGGACGCATGAGCCTACAGGCATTGCGCATGAGCGTCCAGTAACGTGGCAAAAAAATACCCAGCTCCGCAGAGGCTGTCCTAGCACCCCGGTCATACAAATACTCATTGACGGCTTTTTCTTGTTGGAGCAGGCGGTCGAACATTAGGAGTGTTGAATTCCAACGTGTCGGGCTGTCGCAAATCAAGCGCCTCACTGGCATGTTTCGCCGCTGAATATCTGAAAAGTGCGCCATGGCCGTGTAGGAACGCCTGAAATGGCCACACACCTTCCTGGCCTGTTTGAGGACGTCCTGTAAGACTGGGTACTTATGCACAAAGCGTTGTACAATCAGATTCAACACATGTGCCATGCACGGCACATGTGTCAACTTGTCCAAATTCAATGCCGCCAAAAAATTGCTTCCATTGTCACACACCACTTTGCCGATCTCCAGTTGGTGCGGGGTCAGCCACTGATCCACCTGTGCGTTCAGGGCGGACAGTAGTGCTGGTCCGGTGTGATTTTCTGCTTTCAGGCAAGTCAACCCCAAGACAGCATGACACTGTCGTTTCCGGCATGTGGAATAGCCCCTGGGGAGCTGGGGGGGGGTGCAGTTGGTGTGGAGCAAGACGCAACAGCAGAAGAGGACTCAGCCGAGGAGGTTAGCAAAGAGGATGGAGTAGGAGGAGTAGAGGAGGTGGCAGCAGGCCTGCCTGCAAGTCGTGGCGGTGTCACCAACTCCTCTGCAGAGCCACGCATTCCATGCTTGGCAGCCGCCAGCAGGTTTACCCAATGCGCAGTGTAAGAGATATACCTGCCCTGACCGTGCTTTGCAGACCAGCTATCAGTGGTCAGATGGACCCTTGCCCCAACACTGTGTGCCAGACATGACATGACTTCCTTTTCCACAATAGAGTACAGGTTGGGAATTGCCTTTTGTGAAAAAAAATTTTGGCCGGGTACCTTCCACTGCGGTGTCCCAATAGCGACAAATTTTTTGAAGGCCTCAGACTCCACCAGCTTGTATGGTAAAAGCTGGCGGGCTAAGAGTTCCGACAAGCCAGCTGTCAGACGCCGGGCAAGGGGGTGACTCTGTGACATTGCCTTCTTACGCTCAAACATTTCCTTGACAGATACCTGACTGTGGGCAGATGAGCAGGAACTGCTGAAGGTGAGAGGCGGAGTGGCGGGTTGTTGATAGGGGGCAAGGAGGACAGCAGTGGTTGACGTGGCTGAAGATGCTGGACCAGGAGGAGGATGGTGGCTTTGAGTTTGTGTGCTGCTTTTACTCATGTGTTGATCCCATAGGCGTTTGTGATGTGAGATCATGTGCCTTCGCAAAGCAGTTGTACCTAGGTGGGTGTTGGACTTCCCACGACTCAGTTTCTTTTGGCACAGGTTGCAAATGGCATCGCTGCTATCAGAGGCAGACACACAAAAAAAATGCCACACTGCTGAGCTTTGCAATGACGGCATTCTGGTGGTGGCAACAGCTTGCGTTGATTGGCGTGCTGTCTGGCTGACCCCGGGTGCCGATACATGCTGTCTGACTGTGCCACTAGCTCCTTGCGATGACCTCCCCCTGCTTCCAACTCGTCTCCTCCTGCTCTCTGTCTCCCCATCTGAACTTTCCCCCTCTTCTTCTGCTCTTCGAGCAGGCACCCAGGTGGCATCCACGGACACATCGTCATCATCAGCCGCTTCACTTGACAACTCAGCAAAGGCAGCAGCAGCAGGTACAACATCATCATCATCATCATCATCATCACAATGTACGTCCATGTGTATAATGCTGTCTGACTGAGACATATCCCCGTTATCTACATCCTCTGGCACTAATGATTGCGCATCACTTATTTCTTCCAACTGATATGTAAATAACTCCTCTGACAGATCAAGTGAAGCGGCTGTGGTGCTAGTGTTGGTGGTGCCGGCCGGTGGGCAAGTGGTAAATTGAGAGGTGCCCGAAGCTGAGCTGGAGGAGGATGGTGCATTAAGGTTCCGAGCGGAAGCTGTAGAAGATTGGGTGTCCTGTGTAAGCCAGTCAACTATGTCCTCAAAATTTTTTGAGTTCAGGGTACGTGGCTTCTGAATACTGGGCATTATTCTAGGGCCAAAGAAAATCACAGCACCACGACCACGACGGCCCCTGCGGGGTGGCCCGCCTCTGCCTGTTCTTTTTTCTTTTTTTAGATTTGTGGTACTATGCGTGCAAGGTGCTGTGCCACCCTATGAGTGTTGGACAGTGGGTACAGTACAGTCTGTGGACTTGACACTCACTGGCAGGCCAGGCAACTGCAATTATAAAAAAAATATATATATTTTTAATTTGCAAGCTGCTGTGCCACCGTATATATGAGTGGAGGGCACTGCAGTGGGCACAGTACACTCTGTTGACCTGACACTCACTGGCAGGCCAGGCAACTGCAATTATAAAAAATATATATTTTTTTAATTTGCAAGCTGCTGTGCCACCGTATATGAGTGGTGGGCACTGCAGTGGGCACAGTACACTCTGTGGACCTGACACTCACTGGCAGGCCAGGAAACTGCAAGTATAAAAAATATATATTTTTTTAATTTGCAAGCTGCTGTGCCACCGTATATATGAGTAGTGGGCACAGTACACTCTGTGGACCTGACACTCACTGGCAGGCCAGGCAACTGCCATTATAAAAAATTATTATTTTTTTCAATTTGCAAGCTGCTGCGCCACCGTATATGAGTGGTGGGCACTGCATTGGGCACAGTACATTCTGTGGACCTGACACTCACTGCAATTATGACAGAGGAAAAAGAAAATGATTTTTTAAACTTCAAGGTACTGTGCCAGTGCCACCCGATATGAGTGTGGTGTGCACACAGTACAGTCTGTGGTGGGTCTGTGGCCTCTCACACACGGCGGGCAGGCAACTGCACAATAGATAGATAGATAGATAGATAGATAGATAGATAGATAGATAGATAGATAGATAGATAGATAGATAGATAGATAGATAGATAGATAGATAGATAGATAGATAGATAGATAGATAGATAGATAGATAGATAGATAGATAGATAGAAATTACTCAAATACCAGCCCTAAAAAGGGCTTTTTGGGGTGCTGTCAGGATGCTGTCCTTACAGCAGGAGTGGACCGAGAACACTAACAACTGTCCCTATTAACAGCAGCAGCACTCTCCCTGCTCTCACTACTAACACTGCTTCAAAATGATCTAAGATGGATGCTGCCCTTGCTTTTTTATAGGAGGTGGGAGGGTGTGGGAGGGAGGGTATGCTGATTGGCTGGAATGGGTCTGCTGACTGTGAGGTACAGGGTCAAAGTTTGCCTCAATGATGAAGTATAGGGGGCGGACCGAACATCGCATATGTTCGCCCGCAGCGACGGACGCGAACAAGCGATGTTCGCCGGGAACTGTGCGCCGGCGAAGAGTTCGGGACATCTCTACTTAAGGTTGCTATACTAGAGGAATCTTTTTATGGCCAAGTGGGAGGAGAAGCTTGTGGGTTAGGTACATTGACGATATCCTCCTCTTCTGTAATGGCAACCTTGAGTCTCTTCAGTCCTTTATGGGGGATCAACCAATGTCTGAGGCATTTCTCTGCACTTGTTACACCATTTATATCAATGGTTGTGCCAGCAGCTTATTAAGCCTTTGTAGCACGATTCTACTTTTATACCTAGAGAGGTAATAAATGCCTGGAAGATTTACACAGACCCATTCCTGAGCATGCATGGACAAAACATGGTGGGCTCTGATTTCAACAATATGTCACAGCTCTTGGAGGCATTACATTACTGCTGGTTCTTTATTCTCACGTCTTCATATTATTCCCTACAGGATCCAGCTCCGGTATGGTGATGTCTGGGGGCCTTTTTACGGATCTTCCTCTGGTACCCTTTTGAAGGTCAATCTATACCGCGGGGAAAACATCACTCAGGTGTCGGGGAAATATGACTCATATGTGAATGAGCTGATCTTCGTGACAAGCCGTGGGAGGATATTCAAATTCGGGCAACCATCAGGCACAAACTTCAATGCCTTTCCTCTGTCTGAGGGTACCGTACTGCGCTACATTAGCGGACGATACGGCTCCAAGTTCCTGATCGGCCCCATGGTCCTGACCAGCATTGGCTTCCACTGGGGTATCCAACCCAGCTGCTACAACTGTAAAGATGGTTCTAAGTGACCTCAAGAACTGAGGCGAGCAAACCGGAGCAAACCAGCTGGCCAGGCTCCTTCTTTGGCCTCTTGGCTTTTCTTTTTTCTTTTTTTTTTTTTTCATCCTTTTTCTTTCCAACATTCTCTTACACTGAAATAATAAAGCTTTTTAAAATCATATTTTGTATTCTGTTATGTCTTTAGAAGCTAGCTACTACTGAATGGGAAATGTCCAAAAACTACACCAATTAAACCAGTTACAGTGCCCATAAAAAGTATTCATACCCCTTGAAATTTTCTATATTTTATCATGTTACAACCAAAAACATAAATGTATTTTATATGATAGACCAACACAAAGTGCCACATAATTGTGAAGTGGAAGGAAAATACATGAAAAAGATACCCCCTAGGAAGTGGACTATGGGGGCGACCAAACAATACAAGTCTGTATATATAGTAATTATTAGTAAAGAACAATTTTATTGTACAAAATAAGATTAAAAATGGCAGACTGCATGTCTCAATGTAACATTTAAAAAATGATCACGGCTTAAAATGGGAGGTCATACAAAGAAAAAGTGTCAAGCAATGTGGCGGATACTCCAAAAAAAAAAAAAACGCGTTTCGGGGGTGACCACTTTCTTCAGGGGCCTATTTGGAAGGAAAATGGTAAATGTTTTTCAAAATGTCTTACAAATATCTGAAAAGTGTGGCATGCATTTGTATTCAGCCCCTTTACTCTGATGCCCCTAAAATCTAATGTAACCAATTGCCTATAGAAGTCACCTAATTAGTAAATAGAGTCCACCTGTGTGTAATGTAATCTCACTATAAATACAGCAGTTCTGTTAGAGAACCTTAGTGAACAAACCACATCATGAAGGCCAAGGAACACACGACAGGTCAGGGACAAAGTTGTGGGGGAGTTTTAAGCAGGGTTAGGGCATAAAAAAAAAAAAAATATATATATATATATATATATATAATATACATATATATATATATATATATATATATATATATATATATATATATATATATATATATATATATATATATAGCTTTGAACATCTCAAGGAGCGCTGTTCAATTCATCATCCGAAAATGGAAAGAGTATGGCATACCTGCAAACCTATATGACCAAATTCACACAGCGCTAGCATAAAAACATGTTGACTGAACTGTGAGTAAAAAATGACAAAGTGCACAACGTGTCCCCAAAAAATTATATATACATATAATGAATATATAAAAAATAATCAATCAGAACATATTCCTAAACAGTGTCCAAATAAGTGGTCAATCAAAGTGCAAAGGTGGTCCTTGATAAAGGACCACCTTTATCAAGAATATCCATTTGTTTTCCATTGCTATGGAGAAGAGTTGGTGCATAACTACATCCACTTATACACAAGCTTTCTTGACCCTAATCAGGGTCCATTCGTTCTGGTGAGTGGGGGTTCCTGGAGGGGTCACAGTCACCTGGAGCATGAATGTTTTATGTCTGCACTGGAGCACCTTGCACTTTATTGATTGACCACTTATTTTGGACACTGTTTTGGAATATGTTCTGATTATTTGTTATATATTTTTTTTGATATTCATTATATGTATATATAATTTTTTGGGGAAACGTTGTGCACTTTATTTGTCATTTTTTACTCACAGTTCAGTCAACATGTTTTTATGCTAGCGCTGTGTTAATTTGGTCATATATGTTTTCTGAGTTTTTACTTAGTGAGCAGCAGCTGCATTTTTTATTTACCTATTTATTTATCACTACACCCCTTTTCTTAGTTTAGCGTGGGTTTAATATCACTTCACACATCTGCAAACCTACCAAGACATGGCCGTCCACCTAAACTGACAGGCTCGGCAAGGAGAGCATTATTCAGAGAAGCAGTCAAGAGGCCCATGGGAACTCTGGAGGAGCTGCAGAGATCCACAGCTCAGGTGGGAGAATCTGTCCATAGGACAACTATTAGTCGTGCTCTCCACAAATCTGCCCTTTATGGAAGAGTGGCAAGAAGAAAGCCATTGCTGAAAGAAAGCCATAAGAAGTCCTGTTTGCAGTTTGCAAGAAGCCATGTGGGGGACACAGCAAACATGTGGAAGAAGGTTCTCTGGTCAGATGAGACCAAAATCAAACTTTTTGGCCTAAAAGCAAAACGCTAAGAGTGGCGGAAAACTAACACTGCACATCACCCTGAACACACCATCCCCACCAGGAAATGTGGTGGCAGCAGGGACAGGGAAACTGGTCAGAGTTGATAGGAAGATGAATGGAGCCAAATAAAGAAAGAGCAATCTTAAAAGAAAACCTGTTAGAGTCTGCAAAAGACTTGAGACTGGGGCGAAGGTTCACCTTCCAGCAGGGTAACAACCCGAAACATACAGTCAGAGCTACAAAGGAATGGTTTAGATCAAAGCATATTCATGTATTAGAATGGCGCAGTCAAAGTCCAGACCGAAATCCAATTGAGAATCTGTAGCAAGACTTTTGCTGTTCAGACACTCTCCATCCAATCTGACAGTCTGTTATGTTTACTTGACATGTGTACTTGTCGTGTTTATCTGTTTTATGCCAAAATTGTTCTCTTACCATTCAAATGTCTAGCATTTCCTTGCAAGGATACTCTACTGGTTCAAATAGACAGCTTTACTAAAGCTTCTTAGGTACTTCGGACGCCCAACCTTTATCTATTTTATTATATACATCTAGCACAATGTTTTTGACGTAATAGAGTTCCCTAACTAATTCTCCGTAGTTATTCTCTCCTGTGTTAAGACTACAGGCTCTTATCCCACTCTGTTAGAGACTAATACTAACCTACTGTGGCCTAGAGGCATTAAACCTTTACACATCAACACCTCCCATTCCTCCACACAACAGAAACTTAATTGCTCCTGTTGACCTATACCGGACCCAACCATACCTTTTAGGGTAAAGTAGCTGGTCTTCTACATCTACCGCAGGTTTATATTTCCTTTTCCTATACCCTAATCTCCCACCCTCCCTACCTCCCCCACCTGCCCTACCCTCCCTCTTCATTCTCTTTTCCCCCCACCTACTCTCTCTTTCACTCTCCCTCCCTCCTTCGCTCCTTCCTCCCCCCCATCTCCCTCTTTTCCTCACCTCCTTGGTCTCCTTCATAACAGAGTTACGCTCAACCATCTTTTAAATCTTCCTAAATACTATTTTTTTAGCCAGTGACTTACTTCACCATAAGAACAATCATAGTGGCTGTTCAGCCGCTTGATTGTTCTGATAGGCAGTGGGAGGGGACATCCCGCCGCCCTCCGGTGCTTCTACCGGCTCGCCCCTGCGATCAGCGAGCCGGAGAAGGAATCCACCGCCGGCAGAAGTACACCATAAGGAGCAGATAGTCAAAGGGCAGTCTCTATAACTTTTAGAGGCCCGGATGTGACATCATAACCTGACAGTTGTCAATACTGCAGTGAATGATCTTGGCTGGAATCTTTTTTTTTTGTTTGTTTGTTTTTTCAGGTTTTCCAGACTGTAGGAGAGATCTGAGGTCTTATTGACCCCAGATCCCCCCATAAAGAGGACCTGTCATTCACTATTCCTATTACAAGGGATGTTTACATTCCTTGTAATAAGAATAAAAGTGATAAAAAAATAAAAAATAAAAATAAAAAATGAAAGGGGAAAGTGTACAAATAAAATAACCAATAAACAAAAAATTGAAAGTGCCCTCGTCTCCGCGTGCAGAATGCATACGTACATCGCTCCCACATATGTAAATGGCGTTCAATCCACACGTGAGGTATCGCTGCAAACATTAAAGTGAGAGCAACAATTCTAGCTCCTCTGTAACTAGCGTCATTCCACAAGTGTGCGTGATTTTAAAGCGTGACATGTTAGATATCTATTTACTTGGCCTAACATCATCCTTCACAGAAAATTGGGCTAACTTTAGTGTTTTGGAAAGAGGAGGAAAGAATGGTGGCGCTGCCTAGAAATAAAGTATCATATGTGCAAAAAAGTGGATATAGTGACGTAACCTGTGATTATATATGAATAAAGTGTCGTGTGTTGCCATACAAAAATAAAGTGCAGTGGTGCAAATTGATACAGTAAGTATAATCTAATTATAAATAAATGACCTAACTAATACAATTCATGCAATGCTAAATAAATATTACAGATCATAAAAATGAAAAATATCCGACATCAAAAAAAAAAAAATATATATATATACAGTGCCTTGCGAAAGTATTCGGCCCCCTTGAACTTTGTGACCTTTTGCCACATTTCAGGCTTCAAACATAAAGATATAAAACTAATTTTTTGTGAAGAATCAACAAGTGGGACACAATCATGAAGTGGAACGAAATTTATTGGATATTTCAAACTTTGTTAACAAATAAAAAAACTGAAAAATTGGTTGTGCAAAATTATTCAGCCCCCTTAAGTTAATACTTTGTAGCGCCACCTTTTGCTGCGATTACAGCTGTAAGTCGCTTGGGGTATGTCTCTATCAGTTTTGCACATTGAGAGACTGAAATTGTTGCCCATTCCTCCTTGCAAAACAGCTTGAGCTCAGTGAGGTTGGATTTTTATAGCACCTATAGGTAAGCCTTAATATAGGCTTACCTATAGGTAAATGTCAACAAAGTGGGTTTACAACCATTTTAAAGGCAGACATGGTGTTTCTCCAGGAAATACACTTTCTCACAGATAAAATCCCCAAACTCACAAACCGTTTCTATACCCTATTTTACTACGCAAGCAATCACTTGCTAAAACAAAAGGGGTTTCAATACTGATTTTAAAAAACTGCTTATTTCTTCTTCAAATAGTAATACATCTACATTTAGTCTTTTCCTAATTTTTCCCTTTCCCAAAAGCCGCTCAACCAAAAGATTTTTATATAGTTGAGTGCGGAAAAATTATGATATGTATTATATACCTCTCTGGTTGCCCCAACCTTGCAAGTCCTCCGACACCCTGGGTTCAGACATTTTGGTAGTGACCAAGACAATTAGAAACACACACAATTCAAGTGAAACAATTGGACTTTGTTTACTGAAGCATTAGAAGCATTAGGATCCAGTAACATAAACTTGTCACTTAATAAAGTTTTACTATGACAAATAATACTGAAGGTAAAAGGCAGTCAAAAAGGAAACAGTAACTGGTTGCAGAATATAATGAACGTTTACACAAGATCAATACTCTGTTTAAGTTAAAACATATGGGGGAACAGGCAGAAGAAGAGCAGAGGAAGGACCCTTTCTTATGCCAGAGCATTCCCTTCTGTACCTCAACACCACAGATCCAGAAAAGATATATAACACCAGTGGCGGCCTATATATAGGGGGCGCATGGGCGCCCCCCCAAAAAAAAAGAAAGAAAAAAAACGATTAAAAAAAGAAAAAAAAAGTTAAAAAAAAAATCAATTTTTAGCCCACTAGGGGCGCCGGACTTAGTGGTGGCTATGGGGGGGGGGGGGGGTTCCACCCCACCTGCAGCAGGCAGAGGCGCCGATTGGCGGCCTTCTGGGGGGGTCACCGGGGCGCAGAGCAATGCGCCCCGACACTCCCCACTTTTGTGATGTCCTGGCTGTGATTGGTCCAGACTCCAGCCTGGACCAATCATCATTCAGGACATCCTGACCCTGGGCATGTGTACGCTGTTCATTGCATTGAAGGGGGCACGCACGCTGAACTCTGCATTGGGGGCATGTGTACGCTGTTCATTGCATTGAAGGGGGCACGCACGCTGAACTCTGCATTGGGGGCATGTATGCTGGTCACTACATTGGGGGCATGTATACTGGTCACTACATTGGGGGCACGCACGCTGATCTCTGTATTGGGGGCATGTATGCTGGTCACTACATTGGGGGCACGCACGCTGATCTCTGCCTTGGGGGCATGTATGCTGGTCTCTGCATTGGGGGCACGCACGCTGATCTCTGCATTGGGGGCATGTATGCTGGTCACTGCATTGGGGGCAGGTATGCTGGTCACTGCATTTGGGGCATGTACGCTGGTCGCTGCATTGGGGGCATGTATGCTGGTCACTGCATTGAAGGGGGCACGCACGCTGATCTCTGCATTGGGGGCATGTATGCTGGTCACTGCATTGGGGGCATGTACGCTGGTCACTGCATTGGGGGCATGTACGCTGGTCACTGCATTGGGGGAATGGTATGCTGGTCACTGCATTGGGGGCATGTACGCTGGTCACTGCATTGGGGGCATGTATGCTGGTCACTGCATTAGGGGCATGTACGCTGATCTCTGCATTGGGGGAATGGTATGCTGGTCACTGCATTGAAGGGGGCATGTATGCTGGTCTCTGCATTGGGGGCATGTACGCTGATCTCTGCATTGAAGGGGGCATGTACACTGGTCACTGTGCATTGAAAGGGGGCACGCTGGTCACTGTGCATTGAAAGGGGGCACGCTGGTCACTCTGCATTGAAAGGGGGCACGCTGGTCACTGTGCATTGAAAGGGGGCACGCTGGTTACTGTGCATTAAAAGGGGGCGCGCTGGTCACTGTGCATTGAAAGGGGGCACACTGGTCTCTCTGCATTGAAAGGGGGCATACTATACCTTAATTACTGAAGGCCCCTTTCACACTTTTGCGACCTCAAAGTCACGCAATTTTTTACAGCGTTTTTTGCCGCAAAGCAATGCCTATTAAATTTTTCTGTTTGCGCCCCCCCCCCCCCCAAAAAAAACATTTTGAGCACCAGCCGCCACTGTATAGCACTGTACTTAATTCAGCACAAACAGTTTAACCTTTAAGTCTTTTACCCGCTCATATAATAATAGAGTCTTAGGTGAAAGTAGGGCCTTGATGGCACCATGAGTATTAGTCCCTTGTAGGGGGTAAAGCAAGTGTAGTCGCTTTGAAGGAAAGAAAGCCTTGAGTCTTCAGCTAGCTCTTTGGTGATATTCTGGAGGTCCCCTATTGAGCAAAGTGAAGTCAACTAGGCTGATGTGTCTTGATAACCATGGGATGCAAAGTGTGCCTGTGGTATCCTGAAGCAAATGAACACTGTCTCTGCTTGGCAGGGAGTAAGTGTGACACAGAGCTCTACAGGCGTAGGCAATGAGAAAGAGAACGTTGTCTGCATGAAGTCCCTTTTTGTAAAAAGATAGGCAAGTGTCGGCTCACAGATCCCAGGGACTGGTGATATTGAAGAATGGAGTGAGAGCTCTACAGAAAGTTCGTGCAGGGTCTTGGCTCATGGGATGGCGCTTGACCTCATGTCGCACCGCTCAGCTGGATCTGGCATGGATGTGATGAGAGTGGTCTCCAGGCTGCCGCTGGACAACCAGAAGTAGCTGGCAGTGGATGCCTCTTTACACATGTCTCTCTCTAGCACAGGCCGCGACTCAGCCACAGCACAGTCTGACACTGAGTCACTTGCTTGCAGATCCAGGCCAGGGTCCCAAGAGAGCATCTCCAGCCCAGCAAAGACTGTATTCCTCTCTACTAATCCAGGTGACTGTTACTTGACATTATCACGAGTTGGGCCCGTCAAGCCACCCTGTGCCTCACGCCATTCATCTGACCACCTCCGCACACTCTTCCAGACTCCGAGGCATCACGTGTTATCGACATGATATGGCAGACAGTGCAGCCAGCACGGTAGCAGTGATAGCGAGCTCCTATCTGCCAATAGACCCATATAAGGGTTATGAAAGAACACGGCGGACTCTCTATTCATAATCGGTGACAGAGCATTCTGGACCTGAAGTGGGCGGCTAAGAAGGAATTCAGGCCCAAATGGCTTCTTCTTAATGGATTATGTCCCAAATGCTATGAATGCTTTCCCTATCCCACGGTGACACTGTCCATACCGAATTGAGTAGAGACTGTCCTAGGACCTCAGAGTCCATAAGCTTGCCGCTATCCGACCTCATTGATCAAACAGTGCACTGTTTAAGGGAGAGTGGACTTATACTGGACTATGCAGTTTAAGGTGATTGGCCCCACTTATATTTCAGTGCACTCTGTGAGGAAGAGTGGACGTATTTTGGACTGCACGATGCCATTATTTGACCATAACTTTGATACATCTAAATTCCTCTGGTCCGACCACATCTGGAGTATTCTGTCCAGTTCTGGTCACCAGTCCTCAGGAGGGATGTGTTGGAGCTGGAGAGAGTTCAGAGAAGGGCAACTAAACTAATTAGGGGATTGGAGGACCTTAATTATGAAGAGAGTCTCCAATTGCTTCATTTATTCTCCCTGGAGAAGAGACGCCTGAGAGGGGACATGATAGCAATTTATAAATACCTCAATGGTGATCTCAGCATAGAAAAAAAGCTATTCAGTCGAAAGGATTGCATGAGGACTCGAGGGCATACAATGCGAGTAGAGGAGAAGTGTTTTAACCTCAGGCAACGCAGGGGGTTCTTTACTGTTAGGGCTACACGATTGTGGAATTCTCTACCACAAGAGGTGGTTTCTACGGGAAGTACGGTTGCTTTCAAAAGACTCTTGGACGTACATCTCAAGAATCAGAACATTCAGGGGTATGAGAGATGATTACGGCCATACACACCTACACAGGTTGAACTGGATGGATTATTGTCTTTATTCAACCTCAACTACTATGTAACTATGAAAACGTCTCCCTGTTTGAATCCATCTTCATAAAGTGTATGGACATTGTTCACTGACAGTTCACGGTATACTGGATTTATCTTATATTGTCTGGACTATTGCTTGTAAAACTATCATTATTCTTTCCAGTTTATCCAGTTTTCCTGGGAAAGGAGTTTTGCTCTAAAGTCTCAAGGTTTACAAGTCAGAGAATACTATGGCCATGAGTATTGACTGTCCTGCATCAATTTAGTAATGCATGCCTATAATGTCATTCTAACTGTATATTTACATATGACATGCAATAGCATTTGATTAGGATGCCTGAAGGGCGGTTGTTTATGAGGTGCAGGGTGGGGTGGTCGGGGGCCGTTTATGTGTGAGTGTGAGTGAATGTGGTTTTATTTGTAGCCACGATTCCACAGGTTTTCCTCAGTCTGCTGTGGATTTTTAGTAACTGATAATTGTTTGCCAATCAGTCTTCATTAATAAAATAGTTTTTTTGCATTTAAAACCAGTGTTGAGCCTTGTTTTGCAACCTTTTGCAAGGATGACCTCCTCGGTACCTTTGTTTTCTTTTGTATGTTCTATAATGTTTGGTTGCTTAGGCTCCCCGGTCGGTATTTGACCGCATGGTGTATACATCTTTAGGAAGTACCATTCCCCAACAATCTAGGGTTGAACGGTTTCTCTGTATCCCTGGAAACAGTTTTATATTTTGTTGTGACTGGTACTTGTAGTCCATTACAGTCCGGCCTGGGTGTGAAACCTAAATCCTGGGACTACAGCTCCCAAGATGCTTTGCTTTTCTCCCTGGTGTTAATCACTCTGCTGGCAGGATATGATGATAGAGTTTTAGTTTAGCACTAGGGGGAAGCAGTCTTACTGTAGCAATGCTGCAGAGTGTCTCCTGATAAGCAGGCGATATCAGCCAGCTCCTGACTACACTTTTCTAACTGTAGCTGTGGGGCACACTCCAGTAGCTGGGTAACTGAGTCCGCTTCCTTTGTGGACTCAGGGTCAATCACCCTTTCAGTCACTTTTGATACTGGACGCTCTTCAGTTTGGGCACTCACCAATCCCATTCCTGTTTGGAATCTCCTGAGGGATCCCAATCTCCAACCTCCTCCTCTAGCAATTCAAATCCATCCCGAACTTGGGTGACACCAGGTCTGTCCCCTCCTCACTCCCCCCCCCCCCCCAAGCTCATTGTCATAGACTTGCTATAGTGTTTGGCAAGCTTACCTGTTCCTTCATGTCTGTATTAGAGGTCAGACTCCACTTCTGGTTCCTTTTTATCACCTCTCCTTCCTGTTCCTGCTCCACCCCAGGTCATCACAGGAAGTCTATATTAACCAGTGCACTGCAGGTCTGCTTTGCTGTTCAACAGTGTTTGTTTCCTGTTTGCCGTGTGCTTGATCTACTTTTCTGTGTACCGACTTTGGCTTGTCTCTGACTATTCCTGTTTGCCTGTTACCCTGACCTTTTGGCCTGTCCCTTGGTTACCCTTGTCTGCCTGTTACCCCGACCTCGGCTTACCCATCACCATTCCGTGTGTCCTGAGTGGCTGCTTCTCTTCTCTCCCTACGGAGCGTGATCCGGGGGACCCCAGGGGCCGCGACCTGGGCCCAGCTGCAGCCAAGTCCATCCTCCCCACTAGAGGCTCTGGTGAACACCTGCTGGGTCTTAGAGTCTGCGCCCTGGGGAATCTTGCGCTCATGTTCCAGTCCATCCGCAGCAGTCTGCTATCGGGTTCACTACCTTGCGCTGCACCCCTGCCTCCAACAGGGTGCAGTTGTCACCTTGCCACAGGTGACCTGACACTCACCTGGTGTTAACGCAGCATTTGGCTTCTCAGGGATGCTGATGGCAGTGAGGATGACAGTGGCTGCGAGCTTCTCTAATATAGTGCGGGACGTTGTGTCTCTGCAGCTTGCAAGGGTGGAAAGCTTCATCTTCACTAGAGCAAATCTTTGCCCCTGACCAGAGGTACTGTATAGCTGGCTGTCTTCAGTCCCGGCCCAGAAGACAACTCAGGCCTTTCCGTGCTAAGTGCCGATAGACTTGCTGACAGCCTCTCGCCCTGTTGCAGCTTGCCTAGAGAGTTCTGACATTTCAGTGCAGAAACTGCTGTGCCAATTAACCTGGTGATAACAGTGATCACAGCAGTTCCATGCCTTTTTTTTAGCAATTACCTATCTGCACAGCCCACAGACTCCTCTATCAGTGAGCAACTCCTCTTGCAGCTCCCCCAGCCAGTCTGGATACCTCCGAGCATTATCACTTGTCACGATCCGGTAACCGAAAAATCAGATGTGCACCACCATCTTGGTGCTCTCACGTGTTGCCCACACGTTGAACGCTCCTTCTACCATGTCTGCACTCTACCCATGCAGCTCTGAACTCCACCCCTCTTCCTCTAGTCTCTTTGACTCCAGAGAATTTCCACCCACCCAAACTCTTTACAGTCTACTAGAAAATGCACCCTTCTGGCAGCTATTCTCTCTAACAAAATAACATTGACACTATAACACACTGTTGCAGCAATCCTCTTCTGTATTCACATACACTGGACAGTCCACAGAACATCCCAAACTCCAATCCTCTCAGTGGTTGTCGGTAGCAATGGCTGAATACACTAAAGAGAAATCCCGGTCTAGCCTCCACATGCAGCGCACGACCCTGAAAGGGCCTGCTGATTTGCTCCAGGTTCTTTTCCTAGGTTAGTGCAGCAGCAGCCAGGTACACAGCAACAGTCACTTTTTCTGCCTCAATGAACAGTCTAGGGGTTTGTCTTTTTGAGATGTGTTACTGTAGAAACTTGGATGGGGTGAAGGGAGCTGTGGGATACTCCAGTAACACTGTTCAGCAATAAGAGAACACTCTCTACTTTGTCAAAGCTTCTTTGCCCAGTCCCTAATAGCAGCTAAGGGAATGAGCAACTTTGAGACACTATAAGGATTGCCCTAGTTAAGCAAGAATTAGCACCGATGCACAAGGGATAGTAACAGCAACAGTCACCAGGATCCTAGACTTGGGTCTTTACTCACAATGTCCCTGGATACTTGGATGCCTCCTTCCAATATCAGCCAGACATACACCAATGAGACCAGACTCCAGGTGATATCCCTTGATTAGTTCCAGAGATTCTCAGGAAATAGGTTCCCATGCTCCGGCATAGCTGGGGTGAGCATATGTAGAAAATCAGCTGGGTTGCCTAAAAAGACAGCAGCCCTTCAGGTTGGGAACTTCTCCTCCTGGAAAAGAACAAGGCTGCCCCAGACCTCAGACTACTTATATACTTCCCAGCCACCTAGATTGGCACCCTCCCACAGTAATTGGCTGAAATAACATAAATATTCAGGCTGCTGATTTGCTTTACCCAGCCCACTATGTTCTAGACTCTTCCAGAAGACAAGGGGAAGCAATCAAACCTGCATCCAGTGAAGTCCAGAACAACCCAAAGCAATCACAAACTGCTCCACTGATGGGGGGGGGGGGGAGAAGGGCTGCAGAGGATGTATTACTTTCCTTACCCCTGCTTTGTTTAGCTCTGGTGCTCTTCTTCTTCTGGTGCTCAGGGCTGGGGGAGGTCCCTCAGAGTCATCACATACAATGAAGGGCTATAAACATTGTATTGTACATGAAGGAGGCAGGAGTCTGACCACGGCCAAGAGAGCCTTAGAGGGGAGGCTTAGCAGGACTAGCAGCACCTCTGGAGGGACCCTGATGAAGCGAGGAATGGGGTACATCCTATTCATGCACCCCTACACTGAAAGAGTAGATTTTGCCTAGTTCTTGGAGTTGGGCATTAGATGGGCACCACTAAAGAGCTGATTCAGCACCATTATAATTTGGAGACCTTGGTAATGAGATTTTCACCCCCTTGATTTGTGTCTCTGCCCCTTCCACTGGACCAAAGGTGTGGCTCTTTATAGGTGGACTCCCCAGTTACTTGGCTATTACATTTAATAGAATATCCATTGGGGGGGGGGAGGAGTGTAACACCATAATTTGACATTATTGAGGCCATGGTTTTATGTCTGCAGTCTCTGACCATCTCCTGTATCATGTCTGCAATCTCTGACCACCTCTTGTACAATGTCTGCAGTCTCTGACCACCTAATGTACTATGTCTTCACTCTGTAGCCTGTACTATGTCTGCAGTCTCTAGCTCTTATATTTAATAGAGAATTAATTGGGGAGAGGGGGACACCATCATTTGACATTGTTAAGGCCATGATGGATGGACAAGACTGGGGATTCTGGTGGGGAGATTTCACCCTATAAGAATCTAGTATGTCATGCCACAAATCACTCAAAACTAAATATATGAATTTGTGAGGAGCGGGCCATTTAAAAAATCTTTACCCACTCAATAGCGGGTAAGATATCTTCCATTCCCTTTATCCCTTACCCCTTTTATTGCTGATGACACCAAGCTATGCAGTGAAATGACGTCTTTACAGGATGTCCCCAACTTACAAATTGATCTCAATGCACTGTTTAATTGGGCAACTATGTGGCAAATGAGGTTTAATGAGGATAAATGTAAAGTTATGCACTTGGGGGCTAAAAATGTGCATATTTCAAGCACACTAGGAGGAGAATAGCTGGGGGAGTCAATGGCAGAGAAGGATCTGGGTGTTCTGGGTATGATCACCGTGTATAAATACATAAGTGGTCTATATAGTGAACTTATGGCACTTTTCCACTGCAAGTACCGGCTCTGCTCTACTCGGCCCTGCTTGGCCCAGTTTGCTTTTCCACTGCTGGTACCGCATGGTACGGTGTAGGAACGGTTCGTTACGGTACGGCGACGCTTTTCCACTGCATGGAACCAAACAGTACGGCTCTCTAAACAGTACCACCTCGATTGTGGTTCCAAGAGGTACCATACCGGTACCATATCCCACAATCCTTTGCATGCAGTCACTACTAGCCCCTGATTGGTCAGAGAATCGTTGTTATCCCACCCATTTAACTTTAGTACTACTTTAGTGGAAAAGCAAACCATACCGAACCGTTCCAACACCGTACCATGTGGTACCAGCAGTGGAAAAGCAAACTGGGCCAAGCAGGGTCAAGCAGGGCCGAGTAGAGCCGAGCCGGTATTTGCAGTGGAAAAGTGCCATAAGTTCACTATATAGACCACTTATGTATTTATACATGGTGATCATACCCAGAACACCCAGATCCTTCTCTGCCATTGACTCCCCCAGCTATTCTCCTCCTAGTGTGCTTGAAATATGCACATTTTTAGCCCCTAAGTGCATAACTTTACATTTATCCTCATTAAACCTCATTTGCCACATAGTTGCCCAATTAAACAGTGCATTGAGATCAATTGCAATGAGATCAATTTGTAAGTTGGGGACATCCTGTAAAGACGTCATTTCACTGCATAGCTTGGTGTCATCAGCAATAAAAGGGGTAAGGGATAAAGGGGATGGAAGAAGGGAATGAGTGGGATACTCCTTTTGGCTTCAACTACTGTATATACACATGGGACTTTGTTCCTGAAAAATGCCTGTTGGCGCTTCCTTGATGCCAGCGAACGCTCACTAACTCTGAGAACACTCTGTAACTTAATAGAAGTGCTGAATCCTCGACTTGTAGTCCAGAAGATCCAGGACTGTGAAATGGTAGAGCCGACACTGTTATACTGCAACAAGTCACTGAATACTACCCTCCTGCCTTGCTCTGGCTTGAGGTAATATGTTGTAGAATCCTGTAAAGCTGTAAATCCTAACTGGCACACTCTGTATAATTCAGGGTCCATTAGCAGGTGCCCCCTTTAATCTTGAACTCTTCGGGTTCACTGTCTATGCACCCCCCTCTGTAACTTCAGGGTCCTCAACCTAGGTACCCCCTTTCAGCTAGCTGGCACGGGATTCCAGAACCTCTTCTGGAGTGGTCCCTTTAACTCTGGCAGACCCCCAGGAGCAATCCTCAGTACTCACGACCTGTGTAGGCTTTCCTGGGACTGGACCCCTCTCGCTCTCCGCAGGTTCTCGGCACACCGGATCCCCTCAGCTCAACTCAGCACTCTCTGGACTCTCAGGCGACACCCCGAGACATCTGCTTTCCTCAGCCGCACTCTCCATCCTGGGACTCTGCTCCCGCCAAAGCCACCGTGCCAAGCACTTCCCCCCCAAACTTATACCCACTCCCAGAATCTTTTGCAGCATAATCTGCCTTCTGGGGTAGTTACAAGCTGGGATATGTCCCCTGGCCTCTCACAGGAGACAGTGGGGATACTCCTCCCTTCAGCAGG